>NC_051059.1:2989829-3141982 GCF_904848185.1 Acanthopagrus latus
ATGGAGCACAGTCCATGGCAGGAAAGAAGGAGGGGCTGAGGGCACTCATCATGAGGGTCGTGGCAAAAGATCAGTGGATGCACTGCATTACACTCAGTGCACTATATCATGTAAATATGTGTATATGTCTATTTCTTCCCTTTCTAATTTTATTGCTTATTTTTACTATTGTTCCTGTTCTTGTAATATGTTTCTGTTTTTGTAATATTCTGTCACTGCTATGACAAACAATTGTTCTCGTCTGCGGGACATTAAAGGATTTCTGATTCTGATTCTGATTCTGGGAGGCATTGGCTACGAGACAGATGAGCCCTGAACTGAACACTGTGTTGAACGATGTTACTAATGCGGCCAATTTCATCAAGACCAGACCTCTGAAAGCGCGACTGTTTTCTGCACTGTGCGAGGAGATGGTAGCACAACACTCAGCTGTGTTGTTACGCAGCGAAGCCCGGAGGCTCTCGCGGGGTAATGTGCTTTCGCAAGTTTCTACGAGAAGAAATTTGAGTATTTCTGAGGAGGAGCGCATGGAGGAACTTGCAGTCAAGTTTAACGGGCCTATCTGAGTGACATATTTGGAAAGCTGTATGACGTAAATGTAAATCATACCTTCCTCACCTTGCAGACAAGATCAGCTCATTCACTCGAAAGCTGGGCGTGTGGAACAAACGCCTTGAGAGGGGAAATACTGATTCTTTTGAATATGTAAGTGAATTCATTGAAATGAATGATTTGGATGCCAAAACAGTGACTGGGTTTCTGAGGGAGCACATATCCTCACTGGGAGGGTTCTTCCAAAAATACTTCCCATACAGAAGTTTCCAGTATGACTGGGTGAGAGATCCCTTCAGTGCAGCAACACCTGCTGACTTCAGCTCTGCTTAAGAGGACCAGTTCATCGAGGTAACGTCTGACTCCTCCCTGAGACTGAAGTCTGTGTCACAGACACTGAGTGAGTTCTGGATTGGTGTGGAGAGGGAGCATCCTCTTGTTGGTGTGAGGGCTGTGACAATTTTGCTTATTTTTGCCACTTCCCATCTCTGAGAGATAGGATTTTTTGCTGTTGCCTCTATAAAAAGAAAATACAGATCCAAGCTGAACACTGAGCATGAAGGCAGAGTGTCAGTATCTAGCCTGCAGCCCCGCTGAGAGAATTTGCAGTGAAAAACAGGCTCATTGCAGCCACTAGGATAGTTCTGAGTACAGAGACCAGAGCCCAACAACTTGTTTTTGCACAGTTTCCAGCACAAATATAACTGATCTGTTCTTGTTTGTTATTGTTTGGAACATATTTTCAATGCAAATAGAAGGGATTCTTCTTCATCCGAAGAGAGGCGTGTCAGAAAAAGTTTGAGAACCACTGGGCTAAGGGGAAAAGTTGTAGAAAACGAAAACGAAAACGTTGTAGCTCACAAGCAGCAGGGTTTCTGCAGGTTTGAACAAGTCAAATTTAAGACTTTCTAAAACCATTTACAGAGCAACCCAAACAGTGAAGAATGGAGTGAGTGAGTGAGTGAGTGAGTGAGTGTGCCAGTTTTATTATAATTTCATGAGTTTTTATTATAATTTAGTTTTCAGTTTTTTAAAAAAAAATTTTTTATTTCAGTTCAGTTCCCCTCACATCAAACTGGACGCTGTTCCAAATCCAAAGCACCTCTGCTTTTAACGTGGGCGTTGAGCCGAAGATGGTTTGAACGCCGCTTGACTGTGAGATGGCAGAGGCGCTGCAGAGTTAGTTGTAGCAGATTCTGCAGTTGAAGTCTTTCCGGAACTGGTGAAGTGTACCGTGATAAATTCTGACTGGGCTGTTGACAAAATGCCACTTAAGTTCATGGATACTTCAGACAGAAGTACAACACATGGAGTTGACTGTGAATCTCACCAACACATTTCCCCCAAACAAAAACAAAAAAAAAAAGGTGATGACAGAAGCAGTAAATGAATGTACATATTTAAGACCCAACTAAATGTAATTTAAGAACTATATGCAAAATATTGACATATTTAAGACTTTAAAGGCCTAAAATTAAGATTGTCCAATTTTAGACTTGTTAAGAAGTTTTAAGACCCTGCGGAAACCCACGCTATACATGCTAACTTCTAGTATCTGCCCAGACACTACGCCTCACTTGTAGGCACGTTTTCTATAATCCAGCTCACTTCCTCTGCGTTGATTAAAGGCGGTTGCAGCATCCTGTGTTTGCTGTTAAAACAGCGTGGTCGACATGGGCATTGAGAAAACGGGCAAAGTGGGCGTTTACTGAGGGAAAACCCTCCCTCTGCAGGCAGTGAAAGAGGCTGGTTGGACAGCTACTATTGTGGATCCGGAGAGTGCTTGGTGACTTATTGCTGTTCCAGTCCATCCAGTGCGTCTGCTTCACCTATCCTGCTGCTATGACAGCCAGGCGGCGTGTTTACTGATGGAGAAATTACGGTTCACATTTGGCTGTATCAGCTCCACTTCTGGCTGTTGGTTTTTACAAAGCATAAACCCATAAATACAAGACAACCACTGTGTGTCTATGTGTGAGCGCGTCGAAATGTAGTAATGATTCATATGGCTGGTGAAATCCTGCCATGAGCTGGTCCCTAGTTTTACCATTCTAATACCTCAGAAAATGTTCAATATCTTGTGAAAGACAACTGTACTTAGCATTTGAACATGACCCTCATCTATTGCAATAATGAGAGAAAGAAATATGTCCAATAGTCCTACTATTAGCAAGCTGTCCATTGACATATTCTACTCTAACTGGGTGACAGCTAGCTCAAGTCTGTTACACAGTTACACAGTTTGTATTGTCATAAAACAAGACACTGAATGAATATTTTGAATATTTTTAACTGATAAAATCATCTGATTTCAGGGAATGAGTTCATGTCATGACATAAGAAACGAACGTAGGTCATGTCTGAAGCATGGCGGGGTTCAGAGAGCAGCTGCCGGCTCCCGGAAATCACTGCTGAGTGAAATGTGTCAGCCCGCGGCGCGTGCTCCCGTGCGCGTGAGCGTGCGCGTATCTCATTAATCACAGGCGGCACCGTAATGATCAATCAGCCCGCCGCCATCTCAACTCCTCAGGTTACTTATTTGGTGAGCGGGGGCTGTTGGGGAGGGGGTCGGTATAGAGAGTGAGGGACTGCAAGGGAGGGAGAGAGAGAGAGAGAGAGAGAGAGAGAGAGAGAGAGAGAGAGAGAGAGAGAGAGAGAGAGGCGGAGTGAGGACGGGGGGAGACAGGGCAGACGGACCGAGCAGCAGTCCGTCCCCGCTGGTTGATCTTGTCCGTGCTCCATCCTCGGCGCTGGGTGGTAAGTAGCATTGGCTGCTGGCTGACTGTGCCGCCACTACAGCGGTTTCGTAGCACATGAACTGTTCAGATAGCCGTCTAACATTGTATTTACATGCTCGGTGTTGTGTTGTTGTACAGGTCTCCGAGTCTTGACTGTTTAGATGCTTTTCTTGAATGAGATATTATTTGATTTAGTCGTTTGCAGCCCGGCGAGCCCGCGGTGTTGATGGAGGGGCGTTCGGGCACTGAATTGGGTTATTTTATGGTACAAGTGAGGGAATAGTTGCACCAAGCAAGTTAACTACTTTAACTCGTGTTGGGCTTTCAGAAACCGCTTTTCGGGCAGTCTTAAATCATTTGAAGCAGGTCTATTTTTTTTTCTGGGAAAATGGGAGCACAGATTTTCGTTTTACCGTCTACACCAGTGTTAAACGGTAACTTGTATGGAAGTTATCATATTGTGTATGTTAAATATGAAATAGTTGTTTTATTTTTATTTATTTATTTTTTTAAAGGCTACTTAAACTTAAAAAAAATAAATAAATCATTTGTGTGGATAGGTTCAGAGGGCACATATTTCAGTGGAAGGGTCCACATGAATTGTGGTTATCACTGAAATGATGTTAAACATCTTAAAATATGTATGTTTATTGTTGATGAAGTCTTCTGTGTCTGCCAGGGCTGGTGATTTTTCTTCGTAATTGTAATTTTGGGGCTGTGACAATATTACAGTATCTGGTCAACTTGATGCCTAAAGAAATAATGTGGCTAAATGAGTAGAACGTTTTAGACTTTGTCGCTGAACAATGCTTGAAACATTAATGACACAGTGTTGGTGTTCTGTTTTAGTCATTGGTTTCAATACACACACTGTGTGAGAGGGAGAGAGACTGTCGCAGAGTGAAGTGACGCTCATCCTTTCTGATTGATTTTCTTCTTCTCTCTCTCTCTCTGACTCCATCTTGCTCCACACAGTGCATCTCACCAGAGGATATAGTTACAGATGTTTATTGAAACTTTGTTTCCATGTCATCTTATGTAGCATCATTCAGATGAAATATATAAAACATCTATATCTAATATCTATATCTAAAATATATATATATATATATATATATATATATATATATATATATATATATATATATATATATATATATATATATATATATATATATAAAATTCTTAACCCTTATCATATTGTATGGAGCCCCAGATATGACATTGTCAAAAAAAATGTAATTGTGGCCACAATATAGCTCTAACGAGCACACAAAATACTAATTAACGGCCACAAAATACTCATTTGTGTCCAATTGCACAAGAAATACTAATTAATAATGATGATCATTCCTGGACAGCTGGGTGAGCAAATCGAGCGCACCCTCTTTAGAAAATGCAATAGTCGGCGTGATGTCCTTAAGGTAAGTGTCTTTTCTTGTTCTGTTCTAGTCAATATCTTGTTATCCCGCATTTAGACAGCGCCTTTCACTGATCGTCTCCTTTGAAAGCAGCATCATGTGTGTCAGACTCTCAGCTGAGGGAGTACATAGGCTGTATGAGCCACAGCGTTTAATGATAACACCGAACACAGATGTGCAGTTACAGTAGTGCGCACTGTATGTATCATGTTGCCAAAGGAACCTATAGTATATCAGTGATTAGGATCTAGTTTGGATTGATTTGCAGGTCGTTGTTGCTCTGACTGAACTACTGAAGGTGTCTGTGGTGTTCTCTGGACATTTGTCCTTCAACAAAATCACAGAAGGTTAAAAGTTCACTATATTATAGGCCTAATTAAATTACTGCCTAAATGTGTGATAACAAGATATTGACGTAGGCTATTGCAGTTTCTAGATGAGTGTGCTCGATTTGCTTACCCAGCTTTCCAGGAATGATATTAATTTTATTAATTAGTATTTCGGGCGCACATTATACTTACTTCGTGGCCACGAATTAGTATTTCGTATGGACGTTATACGTATTTTGTGGCCACAAATTATTATTTTGTGCGCACGTTATAGCTACATTGTGGCCACAATTTATTTATTTTTTTTATTTATTTTTTTTTTTTGACCAAGTCACATCTGGGGCTCCGTAATATTGCTTTCCTGCTTGGTCTGTGGGAGTTATCAGTCACCTATGTCTGCTGGCTTTAGTGACTGTGGTGCTGTATTTTGTGGCTGATAATGAGAGTCTAGGTCAGATGGAGTCAGACCCAGCAGTAAATTATGTGTGTTGCCTCAGACTGGGCTGCTTGAATGGTCATTGTTGCAGGTTTCGGCCGAGCAGCGGCAGCTATTCAGGCTGTTCAGTGGTGTATAAGAGTGCCAGAGAGGTGGGATGTGCAGCATCGTGGCAGTAGTGTAGTAACAGTACTGATTATAATGTTAATCACTGAAAAAGTTAAAATCATGTCAACAAAAAGTACATTGGCCTTAACTTACGATGAAGATGAGTTTGGACACTTTTTTTGCTGTCCAATGACCATTTTTATTGCAAAATATGTTTTCTGGGATATTGAATTGACCACAAAATTCTACTTCATGTATGGCATGCCAAATTTTTTGTTTCTTTCAGAGGCTTCCACACTAAAAGCAGCATTAATCATTCTAAAAGCCTCCACTGAGAGATTCCTGATGAATAAGTTCAGGTGAGTGCAAGTCAGATATTCTTAAAGCAGGCATGAAGCAGGTGTGATCACAAAATGTACTCAGTGAAAACAGCAGGAATGTATTTTGTGTCTTGAGTGAAAGCTGGATTTTGTGTCAAAAAGCTAAGAAAAACTAAGCAAGAACATTTATTCTTGACCTTGGAAACAGTTTGCCAAAAAAGATATATCATAACTTAGGTTCCACTTACATGTATTTAAAAAAAAATTTGAACCACATATATATTTCATCTGGAAGATTATGAGATGCAGAAATGGTCAAGGAGATACATTGTTTTGTATTGCTTTATAGAAATAGATTAAACATTCCTACATTCCAACATACTAAAGCAGTGATAAAGATAATACAAGATTTAGCAAATTAAAAATGATTAGGATGGCTTTATATTATATTATATTATATTATATTATATTATATTATATTATATTATATTATATTATATTATATTGGTGCTTTTTTCAGATAAACACCACAACTATTTATGTTTGTACAGTATATTGACCAACTTCTCTAAATGAAGTCCTGACACCTTTTCTGTACACTTCCAGCACCAGCAACCAACCCATTATAGTTCTTTCAGTTTGATTTTATGAATTCACTGATTATAAACACAGGTCAGTGTTGGCCAACAGGTCAGGCTGTTGATGTCAGTGCTGCTGCAATCCTCTACTGTTTTGGCAGTGATTGTCCTGTAGAAAGAATTACACAATTACTTATTTGAGAGTAAATACCTTTTCAAGGACCTTGAAAATATTTTCAACTTATTATAATGCCACAACTTTGGATGCATGTTATACAGTGACAAATATTCCTGACATCAACCAGAAATAGCCCCTGTTACATCAGAATTATGCCACTTACAGCCATTTCATATTTGCAAACAAAATTAGCACAATTTCACTTTACTTAATGACTACTACTTTACTACTTAAATTACATGGTTTCATGTTTTTATCACTTTTAATATGCATTCTACTATGACAGTAGTGTGTACAAGCTCTACTTTCTGAACTTTTTGTTGTACACCATGGAGTACTTGGCCTTAGAGAAAGGAGTTCCGCCTTAGTGAAACTTTAATATTTTCAACTTTACCTGTCCAACTCCTCAACTCCTGTGACTGAACAGCCATCATTTCTGCAAAAAATGTAATCATTACAGAAAACTGGATAAGGATGGAGAACTAAATGTATTTGCAGAACATAAAGGTTCATGTCAATGTGTACTGGACATAAAGTTACATGTGATGTTGAACAGCCACTCCAATGTTCACTCTTCCTTCAACTCTTGAGGTCTGCAACTTCTTTTTGTTTGTAGCCTTCTCGAGTTCAGTCTTTCTGGTCTTGTTCTGTTTGGCAGTACAAGCTGCTGTAGGTACAGCTGGTAATCAAAAGAGCGGCTGTACTTTCTTTGCCATTCTTGTCCGTAAACAATGAAGTCACTCCACCACAGCTCAAGTAGTGCCCTGCATACACCACGGTCAAGGTCAGTGAGTTGTTGGCAGAGTGAACCCAAGGTGGGCGGGTATGGACAGATTAATGGACAGGTACGCTGTCCATACAATCTTTGGGCCAGTAAAATTAATTGGAAGAAGATATTACAGCCGTCTCGCTGCCACAGATAACAGATTTTTCCCCCTTTTTTTCCCAAAGCATTTGATATTTTTATTGCTGTCTGGATGTTGAGAAATTTTATACAAATATAATAAAATATGCCTCTGAACAGAATACCAACTCCAGTTAAAGCCTAGATGCAGTCACAGTCTGTGGTCTGGTATGTTAAGGAAACAAAGAGGACACTGCAGCTATTAAGGCAAGAGGAGGTAAAAACATGTAATCCACTGTATTGGTGAAACTCAGGATGGAATTCGTACCACTGGGAGCCCTTGTGGAGGAGAAAGGAAGCTTTTCTTTAAGCATTGCATTCACTGCTGTTGGTGGACATCATTCTACTTTCCATCAGCGGTAGAGGCTTTTTTCAAGTGCAGTTGATGAACACTAAATTAAAACCTTGGATTATTTTGGCTTGTTCACAGCCATTTTAGGTCTTAAAAGCATTCATCTTTTAAATGCGAGATCATGATATGTCTTTGATTAGCTTCTGATTACCTGGAACTTTGTACTTTTAGCTAACTCTGGAAGGCTGTTTTCTCTCAACCTTCAATTGTTTTTCCTCTGAAGAGGATTTGGTACTAGTGTGCGAATATTTCAGATTGAGGAACTGATAATGAGATAGTGTGGCAGAACATGTTGGTTGGTAATAAAATTACAGTTACTTTAAATGTCTTTCTTTGTCTTCCCCACACCTTCCCTTTTTGGTTTTGGTTTACATAGAATGAGAACAAATGTCAGTTGTATACTCTTGTCATGTAGTGTACATGGATAATCCTTATTATTATGACTTACTTTTTTAAAATGTCCACCAAACAAGTATAATATATGAATATTAGAGCTAAATAACTAATGGATTAATTGATATAAATGTGATTAAAATGCAACTATTTTGGTCATCATCTATAGTTTCAGTTATTCTTAAAGCAAAAGATAGTGAAAAAATGTCAAACACTATTTAATACCAATATCTCTAAGAAGAAACTTTGCTCCTCCTTTTTTAGTGAGCCAATATGTATTCCCATAATCAGATGAGTTTTGGATTACGTTAAACATGACGAAACACTTGAGGACATCCCCATGAACATGGAAGTTGTGGCAGTTATTTCCACAATAATTATAGTATAATTTACAATTGATTATAATCTGTACAATATATATTATGTTTATATTGATCTAATGTCTTATAGTACTGTAGCTTTTTAATATGCTACATAATGTTTGTGCCCTGTGGGTGAAACAGTCGGTGGTCAATCATTGAAAATGTGAGATATCACAGGCTGAAACACTTAGCCATCAAGACTGGTTTACCAAGTGGACAAAGGGCCCCGAGATGCATGTCTGTCAAGTGGTTTTGATCTAATTTGGTTAAATGCACATGAGGGTTTTTTTTTTTTTTTTACTATTACAGTATATGATCTAAGTTACACTCTGCATTATTGTGGCTCTTTTATGTCGCTGGGAACTGTTTTGACCCTTCATACTTTCAGATCACGTTGTGATATCATTGAATAAAGTTTTGTTTAAAATTGTAGCATATTCATACAGTAAAAACTAACTAACATGAAAGATCTAGGCCCAGGTACTGCTATCGATGCACAGGATTGCTTTTTATTTTTTCCTGCATCTCATACACAATGACATTGTGGAGGGAGGACAGGAAGTGAAGGGTAGGGGCCCACAAGCAAAACATGTTGGTCAGTGTTTCTCAGAGTTTAAGTTGATCCTGAAATGTCTTGTTTTTTTTTTCCACAACCCAGAGATATTTAGCGCACTGCTCACTGTCATAGAGGTAAAGTAGCGGAATCAGAGAATGATGACTTTATTTTTCATTGAAAATTATTCAAACAAGTAAACAATAAAATATGGGTGGAGACTTCAACCTTGGACTGGGAACGCTTCTCCCTCAAGGGCTTCATGTGTAAATTAAAAAAAATATTTTACAAAAAAGCGGAGTGGCTAGGAACACTGCTAGTTGCAGATGATTATGTACTGTTTATGAAGTCATCTGGGGCTTCACCACATAGTTACTGTATCCACCAAAGAGAGTAAATACTGTTGGTGCAAATGTTGTTCAAAGGTATCAGTTGTAATGGATCGTCTCATTAAAGCAATGACTGTTAAAAACACTCAGTGCATGATGTCATGTGACAGAGCAGCCACTCACATCTAATTATAGAAGCTCTGGATGCTAACGAAGCCCTGAAACTGCTCTGTGTGCTAATTTATGTTGACAACTGCCTGAGAGTAGTCCCTGTGCTCTGTATGCATGTGTGTGAAGTAATCTGTGATTGTGTGTGTAGAGGGTGATAACACTGATTCGGCCCAGGTGTGTGTGTGTGTGTGTGTGTGTTTTGATCATAACTTTTCCATGGAAAGCACATTTCCTGTCGACAAAGTCCCGGAACATCTTCTGATTCTGTTTTTTTTTTCTTTTAGCACAAATTCTTATTTCAATATATGGTCTACATGGTGTAGTGAGTGATAAAATATCCATTATTCAGGCCTTACTGTCAAATGTAAATAGTTTATAAACAATATAAATATGACAATGTCACCAGTCAACTGGAAACTAACAATGAACCACCTCTGAGTTTGAAGGTGGAATCGAGATTGTGATGTCGATTGATATCTGACTCACAAGTGAGATTGTGAAACCCCTAGTTGTGATATAAGACAACCATACTAGTTAGCTATCACCGTCATGTTCATAACTCTGGGTAATAGTAAATAACAAATTGGTTTGCATGTGACTCGCAGCAACATTTAACTCACTGCAGAAAACATTCACATCAAATGAGCAGTTTTCCTCTGACAGGTGTTCAGCTGCATCTTTCTGGAAGGGAGCCGCTAAATTGCTGTTTGAAGACAACCTCAGCTTTCCCCTAGTCTGGCTTGACAGCTCCTCCAATTACAGCTCTTCAGGCCCGGTGTGTTATGTTTCCAAACACAGTAGATTGCTGTTTGTCAGAAAGAATGAAAAGCTGTGGCAGCATCTTGAAATTCTCCAAACCGCTAAACTGTTTTCACTGAAATCAGATGAGAGGCATTTTTTGATCCTAGAGCAACTTGCAAGCTATCAGTTATTAGTGCATGATATATAGCCTAAAGTAACAAACAGGAGAACTGTGTTGAAAATAAAATGGACCAGAAAAAATAAGCAGTGAATTATAGTGGTTAATGATGAGAGCAAAATTTGGAATGTGGCTCAGCGGCTTTAACGAGCTGGACCCTGGCTCAAAGGCTAGTTTCACAGTCGACCACAATAAACCAGGGGTTCTTTTAATGTGTCTAAAATAGTGTCCATGATTCTCTCACTGACCTCCTTTCCTTGGATCTTAATCCTGCCCACTGAGGATTCGGGTAATGATATGTGGAGACTACGGGAGGAGAGAACCAATAAAATATGTTCTGTCAAAAGACAAACCTTCTGTCAGAAGCTTCTGACTTCCAGTTTCCGCCAACAGGGCTGTTCCCTCATCCACACGCTGTCTGTCCCTCCACACCAGTCCTTTAGTTGAATTAACTGCACAGAAAGACATATTATGTGTCTGATATCTGGATTGATATTCCCCAAAAGGCATCAACACTAAAAATACATTTGAGAGATAAAGTTCAGTGACTGGAATTGGCCAAGGTGAAGCTGAGAAAGCTGCTTGTCACTAAAAAGCACCCTATGTATGCACAATTTTAAGCCTTAATATGAATTAAACAGGTGAGTTTGCCCAGCGCCATGCCAGTTTATTTTTGAAATGAAGGCTGATTTTTAAAAATGATGATGTAGATCGATATTCCACTTTGCATTGTTCTTTGCAGTATATAGATCTGATCTGATGGATCAATAGCCCCCAAATGCCCAGCAGGTACAGAAAATTGTCACTTGTAGCTTCAGACCTTTGATTCTGAGCAGTGTAACACAGAGTTTGTGTATTTAGATATGTTCTAGAGAAACATGCTCAATATATAAGAGTTGATAGATAAGATAAGTAGATAGTAGATAAGTAGAAGCCATTGTGACTTTTTGACAAACCTCCTGTCAAGCTCACAGCTGGTCTGAATGTGTCACAATCTACACCCTCTCAATTTGATCTTACACTATCATCACATCCTTTTGGAGACATGAGGAGAATTATCAAGAGGAAAATGACATGATGATCATAGTTTTCCTTGATTCACACACACACTGTACACAGGATAGAAATAAGTTTTTAGGTGTTGAAAGTCAACAAACTTGAAGGTGACAGAACCTGTGATATCTCCCTGACTATAAAGCTTAAAACAACAGGCCTGGCATTCACAGTTAATCCCACACAACATGCTGGAGATGACTGGCTAGGGAGAGCCTTTTGACCCACATATTTACCTACATCTTTTTTCACAGGCTGTAAAGGAAACAAACACACTCACACTCTACATGTGTTTGTCTTACATGTTTGGTGTGAAATTCTCCTCATTGTCGGGCTCTATCTGATGTAATTGGAGGCTAGAGGAGAAGGCAGCATTAGGACAAAGCATACATGTCGGGGAAAAAAGGGAAGTTAAAAACAGAATATTTTATAGACTACCTCACAAACTAACCATTGCAGTTGTTTATTGCAGTTTCCAGCATCTTCAGGGAGTGGGGAGAACACATGGATGGTTTAGCAGTACACAGACAGGTTAAGTTGTTCAATGGTATTCCTTTTTTGATTGTGGCTCACCTTCATTAGATTGGACTGGAGAGGACGTACTGCTGTGATAAAACAGTAACATAAAAGACTGCATTTCAAAGAGAGCTTTAAATAGGTATAAAGAACAGGTTATATTGTATATTGGTTATCATGTAGGACACAGACAGCAGCTGAAATAATGTACTGCTCACTGCAAAATAAATCATATCTTCATTTTTGGCCACATGTGAATCAAGTTCATTGCAATCTTATTTGCAAGTGTAACTTTAATCATGTAAATGTCTGAACTGATAACGCTACACATTGCAGAGACACGTCTGCTTTTTAACACTGTAGTGATGCGCGGATCACAGGAATATCCATGGACACTAGTGAAAATCTGTGGTTTGGGTGGTCCAGATCAAAAAGATAAACACTGTGATTAATATCTGGTGGGTGAAATGCATACAGCTTATTTGTAAGGAAAATATTACATTAGCTGCACTCTAAGAAACTATGTGCTATAAGTTTGTCTCTCCAATGACACAGCTGTGCACTATTATGCAAAAACATATCGGTGCTGACATTTTTTTCCACAAATTCATCAACAGTCTCTATAGCTGAAAAAGTCAACTGACAGCCGATCCCAGCCCTGAAGTATTCAAACCCAGAACCTTCTTTTATATTATATAAATATGTATTTATAACTAAAACAGTACAGTATATCATGAGCCTGTGCCACAAATATATTATGAATGTGTCATTGAGTCAATGTATGTACTGTAGCTTTTTAATATCTTCATATATGTGATCTTCTGCCAAATACTTCCTCTAGATGATATTGGCAAATGTAGGCTGTACAATAATTTTTATCATGCTAATCCTCCTGTTTAAAGGTGCATTACAGGAAGTGATGACATATACTTGAAGACCACAGACACATTTTAAATGTGTCCTATGCTTGAGTCAGCAAACATTTATTTGTGAAATAGTCCATACACATTTGTCAGCTTAACTGCATGACAAGTAGTAAGGATATTATGTCATTATACTGAATATCATTTATATAGGCTGAAAGTTACAAAACAAAAGTAGGCCTACATTAAACAGGAGATATTGCGCCATGATCAGAGTGCAGTTACAGAAGGAGGGTGATACCAGGTGATACTGATGATGGAAGGGAGAGAGAGGCATCAAGCAAAAACTGTCAAAAACAAAGATTTATATATACACCCAGTTTCCAGTTTATATGCCAGTCTTAGACCATTGTTCATTAATTAAAGCAATGTATTAGATATGTTATCCATGAAAACAATACAGATATACCCTATTTTATAAACACCTCTTATACATATGTATGGTGCAATTGAGCACTACCTTAAGCTGCAGCCTCCATAAAGACTGGAGCCATAATGAAGGTTTATTTCGGAACTGTTGTATGAGACTGCATTAGTAGGTGTACTTAATAAACTTGCAACTGAGTGTATATTTATTTGTTATGACCCCGTCAGAATCAAAAGGGTCGTTGGTTGGTTGGTTGGTTGTATATGTGGGTTAATTTGTGAATAAAGTCTTAGATCCCCTCCTCCATCTTTACGAGCTAGTGTGGAGCCTCAATGGGCACACTGTGCTTAATATTGGTCACTTTTGGATGTGACACAGAAACTAGTGGCCTGGAAGCTGGAACTGCTTCAACATAAATATTTGATTGCGGTTTCTGGAACAAGTCAATTTTTCTCACTAGACTCCTAAACTGCTTCCAAATTTGGTCTGTCCCTTGTAGCAGAGATAAAGCAAACTACGTTAATCCCACAGTGAAAGGGGATGATGTTGATCTCCACTCGTCTTGTTTGTGTGTTTTTACACTCTCTTTACCAAATCCTTGCTCCTTCACTGACATGTAAACACACACAGTAGTTTACAAGGGTAGCTTTTTGCTCATTTACATAGTAATGGCCTGCTACATTCCTAAGGAGAGTGACAAGAGCTGTGTCTCTGTGTATGTGTGTTCCTGCTGAGTTTCCTCTCTGTGACAGCCATAAAACACGAGTGATCATGATAAAATGTCCTTGTGACTGAAAGAAGTGCAAACAGGGCACTGCTACAGACCTCTGTAAACACAGTAAAACAATGAGAAAAAAAGTCTGTTCATTTTTTTTTGATTTTTTTTTTAAACCAGCGGTAACGTTAAAGACTTTTCAGCGCAGTGTTTTTGTCTTGGGATGTTTACCACCACTGTTTGACTAGAGCAAGGAAAAAGCAAGATACAAATAAGAAAAGGGCTTATATAAACATTATGTAACACAACCAATAGCAGCAGCAAGAAAAGTTTGACTGGATGTCCCGTAGAAAATGTGATATGCAGTGATAGGGAGAGTATCCTCTGAAAACATTACTCTTGTAATTGTACTCAGCTGTTGACAAAACCAACAATTTTCATTAAGAAATTGGATTGCTGACATTAGTTTATTGTGTTAGTAATTGTAACAAGACATTATTAGATATGTGTGTGGTCAATTACAATCAATGTCTACATAGTTTGTCCCCCAAGGAGCACTAACAATGTATTACTACACTGTAAAATGTCCTTCTCAATACAGATCATGGTCGCAAAGACCAACCTCAAGGGATTCTGAGTAGAAATGTTTGTTGAAGATAATTATTTTGGTTGTGTGATGAAATGTTAAATGCAGTTAAAGTTTCTGCAAACCACTGATATGACACACAAAAGGGGCACCAGCACAGTATTAGGCAGGTGGTCATAATGTTAGGCCTCATCGGTGAACATATGTACCATATGTGACAAAACTGGGTCTTTTTTGCAAGCCCATAGAACACATGAAGTGACCTATACAGGTATTTCAAGCCAAACAGTGATCATAGGGCATATCCTAGAGACTTTGCAGCTTACTTTAACCAGACCTAAGCACAGTGCTTTCTTACAACATAAGACTGAAAATGCAAATGAAAGAAATGTCAAGTTTCAACACACCTGTGGTTTGTAGAAATGTACATTGGCAGCATTTGTTCTGCCAACTGTTTGGAAAAGAGGTAAAATCAGCATATAGCAACAATTTATGTTCCTGTCTCCACCCTCTACTCCCTTAATTTCCCCATTATTCCTGATACTAACAGCCAGTGTTTCTAGACAAATTATAAACAATAGAGAGCTCAAAGAGCAGCCTTGGCGAGTGCCTCTAGACAGGCTGAAAAAGGGTGATATAACTCCATTGATAAATACTGCTGCTTTTGTTTTTTTATATAATGTCTTTACCCATTGAGAGAAATGGAGACTGAACCCGAAATGTGACAAAGCTGAAAAGAGAAAGCTCCATTCCACCTCATCAAAGGCCTTTTTGGCATCTAGGGAAATAGCAGCTATGTGCACAGTTTTGGACTGGGCAAGCCACATTAGATGTATTTAATTTCCTCATGCCCAATGAGGATCTGTTCTTCACAAAGCCTGTTTGGTTGGGATGTATAATATTGGGTAAAACTTGTTGAAGTCGTAGAGCCAGCACTTTTGTCAGTATTTTAAAGTCAAGATTAAGCAGGCTAATAGGTCTGAAATTAGATGGGTCTGTTATATCTCTGTCTTTCTTTGGAATCAGAGAACTTAAAGCTTCATTAAATGTTGGCGGCATGTGGCCTTTTTCAAATGCCTCCTGATACACCTTCACCAAGACTGGGGCAAGAATGTCTATGTACTCTTTATAATATTTCACAGGAAATTCATCATAACCTGGTGATTTCCCAGTGTTCATTAATGACACAGCTTTCCTTAGTTCTGCTACAGTTATAGGTGACTTCAACTTCCCTGCGTGATCAGGGTTAAGTTTAGACAGATTAATGTTAGGGAAGAATGAATTTATTTGGTTGACATCACAAGATACAGATGATGTATATAGTTTCATGTAATATTGTTGAAATGTCTCATTTATATCTTTTATTTATGTTACTAATTTATATCCCTGTTTGATGGCTGAAATTGTATTTGAGGAGTCTTTTTCTTTCACTTGTCTTTCCCAGTTTTTTCCCTACCTTCATAAAAATGTGTTTTTAATCTGTAGAAGGAGTATTCTTCTTTTTTGTTTGATGCAGCTGAAACATAAACGTACAGAGTTCCTGATATTGTGGTTCTGAAAAATATTCTGCTAAGTCATTTTCTTTTAATTTGATTTCACCTTTGAATTCCTTGATTCTGTTTAGGCATTCTTTTTTTTTTTCTTTTGAGCTGAGTGAGCTATTAATTTCCCTCTTATGTATGTATGCTTTAGAAGCCACCCAAACTGTTGCAATTTCCGTAGTGCTGCCAATGCTTAATTCAAAAAAAGATTTCAATCCTCTTCCAACAATGTCCTAAAGCCTCTGTCCTGTAATAATGATGTATTCATTCTCCATCTAGTCCTCTTACCCATTTCCAATTCTGTGTTTATACATAATTCCACCGCTGCATGATCTGTGATCACAATGGTTCTTATACTACAACTAACTACACTGTTTACTAAGGGGCTTGCAATTAGGAAAAAGTAAATTCTGGAGGAATTATAAGGAACTTTTGATTGATAAATGAAAAAAACAGATTTATTGATCATGAAAATAGTGATCAAATGCAGCCTTGGTGAAATTAAAACGTGCAGCTGTGTCCAAAGAAATTGATTTTACTGCCCAATAGGAAAATATTGTGACGTCACTTTACAGGATTTCAGGTCAATGATTTTCCAAACTGTCTCCTGCTGTATTAAATCTCTGCTGGTGTGTGATAAAAGCTGCTTGTGATGTGTCGGTAGGGCTGGGCAATATGGCCAAAACTGTTGTCACGTTATGTTTTTTTATATTGATCAATGTTGATGATTATCATGATATATATTTGATTTAATATTTTATTCAACAATAATAATGTTGAATTTACAGTTTTAAGAGTGTTCTCCTTAGAGAATAACCCAAAACAAACCAGAAGACAAATTATTGTTAATTATGGTTTACAAAATACATGTATTCATTGTCAGATTGATTAGGTGACAAACATTCAACAGAACCAACCAACCAAATGGCTTTGTGTTAAACTCTGCATAAATAAAATGATTATTACGTACAACAAATTACTTGTTTCAGACGTGTCTCAAACATTTTAGAGATAGTATACTAAATATAACATTGATTAAAAAAATTCAATAAAAAGACAAATGTTGAGGATGATTATGATACTGTTTTCTGAGAATATTGCACATTCTTGAGCTTGCAGGTAGTTGTTCAGTTCAGCTTCATTAGCCTCCTGTTCTGTAAGACCTGATGTGGTTCAGACATGCAACCATACCACATATCAGTGGCGGTCACGCAGTGCTTGACATGACTGAGCTGCTCCTCCACCTTGACCCTCCACTCTGTGTACAGCTGAGGGACTGATGTTTGGCAGAGTGTACTTAGACTCCATGACAGTCATTAGCTTCTTGAAGCCCTGTTTATAAACTGTGCTTACAGGCATCATATCTTTAGTGGTACAGTGCGTAAATGCGCTGGTTATGCCTTTATATCACTTTTCCTCTCATATGGGGTAATGGCTGAAAAAAAAGGTGGTTGCTGAAGTAAAGTTCGACTAGTAGAAGCAGTGGGGCAGTGAGGCTGACATTATCATGATAGCACAGACTGATGCTTTCGGGGTACTCTTTGGGACCGAACCTTTTGAGATGATGGAAGAGTTGGTGGTGGTCGCTGACACATTCTGCACCCAGTGCTGGTCTGTCTATTGTCAAACTTCAGGTAGCTGAACTATTTCCATATAAGCAACGTAGTATTACCTTTTTTCGGTATAAGTCCTTTGTCTTCATCAGTTTCCTCGCACTCGGTTTTGCTAGTCAGACCGCTTATTTTCTTGTGTTGGCTAGACACACGGCTGGTCACCATCATTCTGTGTGAGGAGCGAGTGGGAGGGGCTGTTGGTGTAGTGTTTTCTAGGTAGAGGAAAAAAGACTCAAAAAGAACTGTATCGAAAACAAATGTCATACATTCATCATTATCGTATTTTTTTTTATCATAAAAGTGATCTACAAAGTTTTATTGCCCAGCCCTTTGTGTCAGGTCTCTCATCTCCGTTAGTCCTGCTGATCCCCCTCCCAAGCACTCTGTGATTACATAACACTGTAAATCCTAAAGGACCATCTGGTACCAACAACACTATCCATCACTAATTGTTGTTGATGTACGTGGCAACAATCATCAGAGCTCTTGAGCGCGCGCACACACACACACGCGCACACACACACACACACATTGAAATGAATTCTCATTGTCACTGTTACTGCTTAGAAGACAAAATGAGAACACTGTAAACTCTAAAAAGTTGTAAAACTTGAATTGGGGTTGAATGGACACCTTACAACTCTCACACCAAGAGACACATATACACACGCACGCATGCATGCACACACACACACACACACACACACACACACACACACACACACACACACACACACACACACATTTCAGCATCCATAATCTCCCCCTTGTTAAGATAAAAGCATCTTAGGTTACACAGGGGTTTAGGCTGGTTGGGACTTTGTAATTGCTGGGAGTGGGTCACCCAATGTGTGCATTTGTGTGTGTATGTGTGTGTGTGTGTGTTAGGTTCACACATAGGGGGCAGGGATTACATGACCTACAGTATACATGTTGGTGTGCTTTGCTGGCTCCTGTGAACCGTGACACTCAACTGAAAGCCTGCCTGTAAATGTCCTCAGTATAATACAGAGTAGCTTTAGATTAAATGTTTATGTCCCCTTCACCTCAAAGCCTAGCATGCAGTTAAGATATTGATGTCCATTTACTCTGTATTGTCCTGCACTAAATACCATATATGTAGGTCATTTTACGGACACACACACACACACACTTAAAAGCTTTTGCACGTACAGCCTTCAAAACAAGGTATCAGTGTCAGCTAACTGATTCACCAACTCTGCTGTCAAGTTTGTGGATTTCGTAAAACACTGCCTGACCTCAAAACCCAGACTGATCTGGTGTCAGCTTGCAGGAGCTAAATTGGCAGGATGATGATTAAAACCACATCTTCTGATTGTGATCACGGCTTCAGTTATGGAGACCATCTCCAGGTAGTTCATTCACAGGTGGATTGTTTCATGGCAACGATCCAAATGTTTGAACGTCACCTTTATATTTTTATTTGTGCTGTTTGTGATTATGCCAGTGACGGCTTCCTGCTGAAATGCATTCAGTTTAAGGAGACCTGTTCTCTGATCTCATGGGATAATAGTTATATTCAGTGACCCTTCAAACTGAATTCTTGTCTATTTTTGTATAAAAAGTATCTGAAAAAAAATTAAATGTCAATATTGTAAAGTATTCTACAGTATTCTGTAGATCTGTACCATGGAACTATTTTTGTAACGTTATGTCTCATGGGGCGGCTGTAGCTCAGTGGGTAGAGCTGGTGGACTGGTGATCAGAGGGTCGCTAGTAGGCGACCTAGGCGGGACTGAGCTACATGTCGAAGTATCCTTGAGCAAGATACTGAACCCCAAAGTTGCTCCTGATGTGCAGTTGGCATCTTGTGTGGCAGCCACTGCCATCAGTAAGGGTCCTGCGATGAGCTGGCCTATGCCCATCGAGTGAACTGGATTTGGCCCCAGTAAGCCCCGCAACCCCTAAGGGGGAAAAAAGCAGCCACATCCCGCGACGGGACGGATAAGCAGAAAGACAATGGAATGTAACGGAACGTCTCGTGCATAAAGGTCAGCCAGTGATTATAACTAGCCCTCACACAGCGCTGTGGAGAGGGAGATAACTGTGGAGAGGGAGGTAACTATGGTGACAGTAGGAGAGGATGTGCTCTGCTGTAGTCAGCCCAGTCAGAAGTTGTCTGTTTAATTTATCCTTTGGGACTGTCTGTCTCATAAGTGGAGGTATAAAGTAAAGATATTCATTTCCAGCCTGCTCTGATAGAGCCAACAGATAAACACATTACAGCCAATGGAGCTACAGCTTACAGCAGCGCTAAACACAGACGAACTAAAACACTTCAAGAAACTGAATCAAGTCCAGTTGCCTACAATACAGCACTTAGAATTACCATGACCTGGATGACTGAGAACCCTCATCAACAAGCAGAACTGAGAGTTTCTGTTAATGTGACAACACAACTTGTTTACACTAAATAAATAAGTACCTTACAAGTACTTTGGCTGAGTACAGTTTGTGAAAGTATTTTGAGTTTGCAGTTATAGTCACTTTGTATCTGTGTACATATTATCAATCTAAAGTAACCAGCTACAAGCAGTAACCATGTGGTGGTTATGAGTTTTTCCTAAATTCTGTGACCAATTTACTTTTTCCAATTTCTCTTTTATACAATTTAGTGATAACTTTACATTTTGTTTTAATCCCATTTCTTTGAATTAATATTATATAGACAGAACCCCATTCTTCATCATCAGTGACGATTTTACTATGCTACTAATAATTAAAAACTTTAGATGATAACATCTAATTAGAAACAATATTCTGATTGGTATCAGCCAATACTGCTTCCAGTGATCAGTGATTACCACCATTATTCAGTTAGCTGTGCAGTTAGTGATCATGATTGGGAATACTATTGGCTAGCTCGTTAGCGTGATAACCTCACAATATATTTCTGCAACACAGTACAAAATTGGCGTGCCGTAGTTTCTTCACATTCTATTCATAATTTTAGTACATTTTTTGAATGTTTTAAATTAAAATTCTTACATATTATGCTTGTAAGAGAGTCACTTGGATTCAGTAGAAAACTGCTGGATTATTACACAGTAATACATAACAAGAAATAACATGTTTAAGAATGCCGACTACATACAAATCCACATACCACAGTCTGACTTTAAATAGTCTTGTTTTTATATAGCCATGTTTGTGATATGTCAGTGTTGCTCCATCAGTTAGTTGCTCCTTTAGTCCACCACACTGGTCCCAAGTAAAACCCAGATGTGGTATTGTATGGATTTCCATGACATTTGCAACAAACATTAATGGTATCAGGACAAGTCCCCTGACTTTTCATCTAGCACTATGCTAGCATGAATGTGAACCCCTCAGGGGTCAGAAGTGCTTGCCAGAATACAACATCTGTAACCACCTCATCCTCACACCGTGAGGTCATGGGTGGCGCATCACACAATCCAAATGTCATTTTCCAAAACTGGTTATCCAACAGTCATGCCCACATAGCCAGGTATGCTGAGGAGTGAACATGGCAGGATTTGAACGCTTTCCCTTTGTCTTTCAAGCTCTAATTGTAGTGTTAACTAGAGTGACATGATATGATATTTACTGTCAGACAACACGTATTAGTCAACCTTAGCTATAACATTTACACTTACCTATCCCTTTATTGAGACTATTATGGGAAATTTTGTTGAGCAGCTAATGATTATGATTAGTAAATGATTTTACATACGAGAAACATCTCTCAAAAGTACTTGTAAATGTACAAAAACTCTAAGAGAAAGCAGAAAGATGTTTTCATGCAAATGTGACTTCTTAAATGAGAGTTATCTGATTTGTCAGAATCATAAAGGAGATGTTTACATACACCAAGCCAAAAACTGGGTTAGAGACTGACTGCCCTCACTCTGCATTTTCCCTCAGACAGAATATCTAACAAGATGACTGACTGACAGATGGACTGCTAAATGGATTAGGAAGACATACATGTACTGACCCTGACTGACTGGCTGACTGACTGAGTAACTAAATTACATTGTGTCTTGGGTGTCTGGGCTATACTAAAGAGCATGAATCATGTTGATGTCATTTGGATAAGAAAAAGTTGCTAAAAGTTTATTCTTTAAAAACTTGTCAGGTGTCCAAAGTCAAGGTGCAGCTTCTGCACGTATTTATGGTTTATTCATAATGAGTCTTCACACTCCCAAGGACCAGGGACTGGAGTGTGTGTGTGTGTGTGTGTGTGTGTGTGTGTGTGTGTGTGTGTGTGTGTGTGTGTGTGTGTGTGTGTGTGTGTGTGTGTGTGTGTGTGTGTGTGCTTGTGTGTCTGAGGGAGAGACAGCGAGTGTGTGAGTTAAAACTGGACGGCGGTGTGGATGCTGTTGGCTGCCTTCAGATGGCTGGTCTATTCTGATGGAAAGGGGTGGCTGGTTTTGTACTTGTCTCTCTCTTACACACACACATACACACACACACACACACAGTCATACACACAGTCTGCTCAGTGGCTGACATTCTCCTTTTTTCACCTCTAATTGGTCCTCTGGGAGTTGTCAGAGGTCTCAGTGGCTGTCTGGAAGGTGGCAACACATACACACACATACATAGCCTTGCATCAGGAGAAGCAGGAGATGGAGGCAACAGGAGGAGGAGAAATTCTGTGATTGTCACCAGAAGGTCATAAACATTTATCACTTTTTGCAAAGACAAATGTGGGGAGATGGAAGAGGAAATATGATGTTGGCCTGTGCTGCTGTTTTAAACTGGGTGAGACTGCTGTATGAATCCTGACTGCTTTAATAACAGTCTCACTGCTGTTTCAGGCATATCAACTCACACAGACCACCTACAATACAGTGGATGTAGTATGTTGGCTACAGCCTACAGAGTCTTCCATATGATGTGTGGAGTTCTCCTGCAGCTGTGAGTGGGTGATTGTGTAGGAAAGATACACTACTTATAAATTAAATGTATTAATCAGTTCAGATTAATAAAGCACTCCTGAATAGGGGCGCCACCTCTTTCAATCTCATAACTGAAGTAGCAACTTCTACACACAGTTATCATGGGTCCTCCACAGTAAAACAAACCTCCACAGACAAACAGTTAAATATATTTATTTGGCTAAATAATTCGGAGTACATAAGTGAAATGGCAAATTAAACAAATGACAAAATGAACAGGTAACAGAAAGATGCTGACTTTGAAATGACTAATGTAATGAGTCTATGAGTGAAATGTTGCTGATGGTGAAATTGCAGATTGGGTGAAGGTAAATGGATATTCAGGGAATAAATTCATGCTAACAGAGCCCTAACCAAATTTCTCCTAAAATCAAAGATATTAACTTAGAACCAAAGGACACCAACTCATATTTCATAAGCATGAATCAAATAGATGAAGGAATGGATACTTGTCTGAGCTTCATTTGGAGAGTCAGTAAGCACCATTTAGTCATCCTCAGTGGCCTTGGCTGTCCTTTAACTGCAGGGTGGCAGTTTCGATTCAATACCCAGCTGGTGGCACAGCTTGGGTTCACTGGGGGCAGAGCCGGCACAAGAGTCTTTCTTTCATCAGAAACCACCCACATGGTTTCTTAAACAGCAGGTCGCTGTAACATCTTTGTTAATGATGATGGTCTTGATGAAGATCTAGATCTTGATCGTTTGCTTATGAGTGGTGGTTCTTAGGCTCTGACTGATAAAGTAATTTAACTAATTTGCTAAAATAACTGAGGGATGCTTCATTGGCTGATAATTTTTTTAATTAATTATGACTAATTTCAAATTAAAGTTAATCTTCTTTAAGTAAGGTCATGATAACTTGATAAAAGTTAACTTGATAAAACAAACTGAAACAGAACTGTTTTGGAAGAAATTTAACAAAGTTGTAGGTGAAAAATAGAAAAGTTACAAAAATAATGCACGAGCACCTTCTCTAAAGAGTAATGTTTTGAAGAGAGTAAAACTTGAGGTAACAAAAACGAGCCTGTGTAAAGCGTAGCATAAAGAGCTTAAGGGTTAAATTGAAGAGTTTCAAGAAATATGTAAGAAGTGTGTGTGTGTGTGTGTGTGTGTGTGTGTGTGTGTGTGTGTGTGTGTGTGTGTGTGTGTGTGTGTGTGTGTGCGTGTGTGTGTGCGTCAGAATCAATATATATCAGCATTCATATACTTTTTGACTAGTTCAATATATATAAACAAAGGCAGCATAGAGGACGGTGTTAATTGCAGTGAAATTGTCTAATCTCAGTGTCAAAAGGGCAAAAAAAGAGAAACCTTTACACTGCACACCATGCCAGGTGGCATCAGCATGCTGTCTTCTGAAGGTCAATGGTTCTGCAATGTAATTTAAACAATGCCAGGTCCAGAAAGGTCTAGACATTCCTCTATTAACTGTAGTATCAGTCTGCTTTGGTCACACTCACAAACTGCAATGGCTGCATTTTAACCGAAGGATCATAGCAAAGTATTTGTATAGTTTCCAATCTAGAATGGATCCTTGGATGCCTGGAAAGACCGATTCAGACCTCTAAAACACACTGGTATGTAGTTATGTAAAATCATTTTAGTAACTTGGTCTAGCTATACAAAAACAGTTTTGAGGTCCTCTACAGAGATATTGGTATTGTTCTTCGAGATCTTTTACTGCTTGATGACGTGGAGATATCAAATCATTATAGGCAGTACAGCTACAGCTACCTGTTGTTGGCTTACTGAAAATGTAATATACGAACAGAGAAACATCTCATAGGTGGCTGTACCTTCATCTGTGAGTTATGCCCAATGGGACTGAATAATAAACTGATTGGCTTCTTAATGGCTTGGACTTGGGCCAGTACAGCAGTGCTGAGGGCACTGAGGACACACATACTCTAATACACTCTAGAATAACTAGGCAGTTTGGGAAATCCCTTTGAACTGGGAGACTTGAAGGGCTTAGCCTATTGCATTGCACGGTAATGAAGCGCTGAGGCTCGCTAAAAAATTAGTGGAGGCTTCCAGCCAGAATCAATCATTTTCTTGTGTGTTCTCTATCTGATTCAATGAAAGCCTTTTCATAAAGCACCACCATAAGGGGATTAATGCAGCACACGCACAAGACAAGACAAGACAAGAGACCTACAGGGGAAGAATGAGTGAGGATGCTTTGTGATTTGTCACTTCAGGGTTTCAACAACATTGCTAATTAACTTATATAACATTTAATAAAAATGGTTCTATTCAGTCCAATCATGTCATCATTTAATGTCTTTCCATCCATCCATACAAATTGTTGGGTCTGTTTGTGAGATTTAGAGAACCCTCTCTAGAATGGAGTATGTGAATTAAGTTTTCACTTTTTATAGGATGGTTAATTCAAGGTGCTTGGGCTGTTGATTTTCTGCAGAGAGTCAGACACTTTAATTTCAAATGTTGCCTGTCTCGCAAATATATATTATCACATTTTAGTATAATTATCCACTCATTTTCAATTCCCTGCCTTTTGTCTTTATGAATTCAGTACACACATACACATACACCGATCAGTCACAACATCAAAACCACTGACAGGTGAAGCAGATAACACTGATAAACTTATTACAATGCAATGTCCTGCTGGGAAATCTTTGGTCATGTTATTCATGTGGCTGCCACTTGACACAAATCACACTAACTGCAAATGAATGTCCTGAAGAATGTGGAAAAACAGCTCAGGGTATCGAGTCTGGCCTACAAACTTCCCAGGATACACGCAAACTGAACATCCTGAAGACTCCACCTAACATTGCACAAGATTCAAAGGATTTGCCGCCAACACCCAAACAGAATTTGAGTTTATACCTCAGCAAGTCAGAGCCATGTTCAATCCATGGTTGGACCTCCCTGGGCTTTTGCTGAGGAGTTTTTGTGGTGTGCCAGGGTGCATTGCTCTAACAGGACAGTGCACCCTGGTCTAAATCAGGTGTGTTCTTGCTTGGTTGGAATGAAAACCTGCAGCCACGTGGCTCTTTACTGGATCAGTTTGACACCACTGTGTTAGGGGGTTTGTAGAAAGCCATTCCCATAGGGTGGTGTAACTGGTCTGCAGTGCATTCACATGAATACCATAACCCAAAGTTTCCCAGCAGAGCATTGCATTAAAACAAGATGGTCAGTGTTCTTCAATATCGCTTCATCTGTTAGTCATTGTAATGTTATGGCTGATTGTTGCTCATTGGTTTTTGATTTGAAGCATTTGCAGGAATTTTTCACTGCCAGCGATTGAAAAGCAGCAAAAAAGTAGAAGTAGTAGTATTTTAAATGCTCCAAAAAACCTGCAGAGTAGACACAACTGAAATACATTTGTGAAAAGCCATGTATTACACCTCAGGATTGAAGATTGTGACATTTTTTTGTGAAAGAGAATCTTGATAAATTAGCGTATAAATTCGAGTGTGCAATCAGTTGCACTTATTCCATCTGCACTTGTCATTAGTACAGTGCTGTAAAATGATATGCATTAAGAAAAGGAGTGCATTAGCATACATTTCCAAATCAGTAAGATGAGAACTCTGCACTCCAACATCAAGCAGTTCAGGTGCATAAACTGCCCTAGCAATGCCTTCTTATTAAAGCTGGACTTCAGTGTTGCAATGTTTAGCTCAGCCATGCACTCATTGCTCTCTGCTCTCTCTACAGCTCTTTTATCCCGTGATGGACTATGACTGGTAAACTCATCTCCCAATTCAAGGTGGTCCAACTGGGAAGATAAACCATTTGTCATCTGTACATCCTACACCTCGTCCAGAAAAATGAGGACTTTCTTTCTGGGCATTGTATGTGTTCTCTGTCTTGGCCTGTCCTTGGATGCATTGTCTTTGAGTGGATGGAGGACAGAGACACTAGATGGAGAGTTAACTGAAGCTGGGACCACAGGAAACAAGCTTCTCAAAAGAGTGAGACGTGGCTGGATGTGGAACCAGTTTTTCCTGCAAGAGGAGTATACAGGCAGCGACTACCAGTACATCGGCAAAGTAAGAGCACTGCCAATGCCTTCTGATTTTAAGTTTCATTAAACATTTAGATAGTCCCATATGACATTACATACAATTCTGGAATTATATAAAATTCCCTTGATAAGCTAGAAAGACATTCCTCAGTCATGTTTGTTCTTCTTCTTTTGTTAATTGCAGGCTTTATGAATGTAAATGTTTGCTAATATGAATCACTTTTGAACCACTTTGTCCATGGCTTTTGTGCCTGCAAGCATAATTATTTCAATCAAGGCTGATGGTCATTGCTATAGAAGTTTGTTTAAAAAATCAAAATCTGGTGTATGCTTAAGTATTTTTGTTTGTCTTCAGCTTGGTTTAAATTAGTTTTTTAATGCCGTATAAAAGGGTGAAACATTATGATTGACAGCTGAGCCCTGGTCACAATTGAGCAGGCACATGCATTGGCATGAACTCAATACTGCTTCTTGATCACTACAATGCAGGCCCTGACTCCCCTGAATTATGTCTCCATCACAATACCACAGCACTTGTATCTGCAATGTTTTGGCTTAATTCTTTTGTACAGCGGAAGGAAGTTGAGATGTGTCATCCATCTTTATATTAATCAATGATAGGACTATTAGCTTTTGTTACTATTACTATTAGCTCATTATTACCAAAACAACATGACCTTTGTTGTATGGTAGCAGTTTTGTTAGGTTTAGCAACAAAACTACTTATGTTGTAACATGTTATATAAAGTTATGTTTTGTATAGAGATGCTCCGATCAGCATTTCTGGGGGCCGATCTGATCACCGATCCCAGGAATCATAAATCTGCCGATACCGATCACCGATCACCGATCACAGATCACAGAATGGATGGGAGAATAATAATGATAATAACAATCCTCAATGTCCTGTATTTATTACAATCTAGCCTTGCGCACCACTTAAATTGGTAAAACCATTTGTACTAAAATAAATAAATACAATCAAGATCTTATGTAATACAATCAACTTTTTGTGTAAACATTACATACCCTGTCAAGGGCAATAGATGAAATAAAATAAAAATAAATAAAATTTACTTGCCTTACTCCCCAAGTGCCAAAGCCAAAAGGCTTCAAAATCATTTTAAACAAAAAGAGGCATGCAGTTTACTGCCACTGCATCGACATGGGACATGCACTCGAAGACCAAATATCAGTTGTAAAACTGACTGATGTGACATTGTCTTTCAAAAGTCTGTCGATGTGTGTGTATGTGATGTCGTAAAGTTGAGGGAGACGTACATCCGTATCTGTATTTACGTCCAGGGGGGCACAGCGTTTAGGGTCCATGTTGGCCATGTTGGCGGCCGATCGATCGGAGCATCCCTAGTTTTGTACTTAACATAATGTAGTCAGTTAGTCGCTGTTGATTTATGGTCTACTGACAAAAGTGCTGTGTTTGTTGCTTTTGTCGGTTTCATCCACATTTAGTAGCTCAAGGCCACTGTAGGACTAAGGTCCTACCTGAAGCTCACAAAGGCAGCATAAATACAGCAGCACTGTATAACGTATTTTCGGCCACTTTGGATGTATGACACAGTTTCATTGTTGTTGTGGAGCACTGAAAGCAACCGTTGCTCTGATTCTGTTTCCTCAGACTGTCTCATAATCATGGAATCCGAAGTTGTTACAGTGGGATATTTTTACTCTCCCAAACTGTGAGGACATGTTGATGATAATCAGTTTGTGGCACTGTGACTGTGCTGTGCATCACACATTCAGGACAGAAAGGCTGACAGGAAGAGAATAGCAGCATCGGCAAAGAATCTATAATGTGAAGTGAATATATCAGTAAGGTGTAGATTTTCACTGTTCACGTGCACACATGTAATGAATCCTATGGTGGATACAATCCTCTTTTTAGCTCTAAAGTGTTCTATTTCTTGTAAACTTATCGTTATTTTATTCAAACGCGTAATATGCTGCATATTGCATTACGTTTTCGGGTCGACTGCTTGTTCGTCTGTACGTCAACCTTGAGGGAATTTCTTCAAATTTGATTGAAATGTTCCGTTGGACTTGAGGATGGCCATTGTGACCTCATTGCATCTTATTTTGGTAAACATGATATCTCAAAAAGCATTGAGAGAATTTCATCAAATTTATTTCAAATACCCACAATGACTCAGGCATGAACTGATTAGATTTTAGTGGCCAAAGATCAGAAGTCAAAGTCAGTGTGATGTCACGAAACACATTTTTGGCCATATCTCAGGAGTGCATACTATGATTCCAGTAACATTTGACCTACAAATGTTTTATATGATAAAATGATGAAATATCCACTATGACACCAATATTGTACAAAAATATGTTATCATTCAGTGCCACAGTTCTGGAACAGGAACTTGCATTGAGCGTGAAGGCATACAACCACAATACAGTAATTGTAGTTCAGTATGTTTCGCTGCTACTTCTGCACACCCTTTGAAAAACAGAAACACATTTTCATTTATGTGTGTTTCAGTAAGAAGGTAAAATTATGCAAATATACATCGATCAGCCACAACATTAAAAGCACAGGTGACAGGTGAATTGATTAACATTAATCATCTTGTTGTGCAATGTTCTCCTGTGAAACCTTGGGTTCTCGCATTCATATTAATGTCACTTGACGTGCACCACCCACAAATACCGATGTAGAATATGTAAACAACCTCCTGGCAACACCGATGGCAGTACCCCCCACCCCACCCCACCCCCCGCCCCCCCAAAGTAGGTCAATGTGCCCTGCCACACCATAAAAACTGGTCGGGAATAACTCAAGGAATGTGACAAAGAGCCTAAGGCCCTGAGCTGGTCTACAATTTCCCAAGAATTCAATCAGACATGCATCTGTGGGATGTGCAGGAAAATGTTTGATCCATGGAGGCACCAACTTTCCGTACCTGAAGGATTCACTGCCAGTAGCCAAATGCCAGACACCACAGGACAACTCCAGAAGTCTTGTGTCTCTGCCTTGATGTGTCAGAGCTGTTTTGGTGACTCAAGGGGAACCAAGGGGACATTTATATTGCATACACAATACTTTTGCCCCACAGTAGGAACTTAATAGAAAGTGTCATGCAGCTTGAACCTCCAAGGGTTGTACATCTGTGTACGAATATTGTCCTACATGAATATTGCAAATGTTTTGAGAGTAGTATTTCTTCACTATTGAATGATGATGTAATTCATCATCCTTACCAGTGAGATCCAAGTTCAAACAGTAATCTAAAATCCAGGGCACTGTTGGAAGAGAAGGCAGTCTTTGGCCCAAGACCACATTCAGAATGTCATCCTACTTGATGTTTTACAGATTACATATTATACAACATTGATCTTGGGGCCAAGAAAAAGTTTAATCCAGTCGAGTGTGCCATGGCAACCTCCCACAGGAGGCTGTACATTAAACATGCACATGTATTATTGCACTTGTAACAAAGTATATAATGCTCACTCACCTTGTGTACAGATTATGGTGTTATCTAGGGCATTTTCATCTAACTGGCTGCTCTGTTTAATATCAAGAGGAGATTCTCACTCATAGCCCTATTTGTGAAGTTAGTGCACAGTGTGGCGTGATGATAGTTGAAGCTGTGCTGTTTGATCAGAGACTAGATGCCGCGAGGTATTGTGATGCTCTGTATGAAGCCTGCTGTCTGACACCACAAAACAGAGTAGGCTTTGAAACAAATCAAGTTTGCCAAGATTGAGGTAAACACAAAGAGAAGCAAAATGGAGTCAGCAGACTTTACTTCGCTGCTGGGGTGTTGCTTTCACTGTAGGGGGTCTGCTGGGTGCCTCAGATATGGTTTAGCAAAAGATTAGCAGGGATGTAGGTGTGTTGAGCAGGGGCAACAATATGGTTAAGCAAACACTGGTAATGTTTCACTCTTGGTACCATGGAGGCAGACATTTAAGAGAGATTTGAGAATATCCAATACAGAATATATATCCAGTCCTCATCCAGTTCATTTATATTTAGTCACACAGTTGAACAAAAATCATTACCTTCACACGCACTCTGCTTGACATCATCTTTTTTCAACAGTAAAAAACAAATGATAAGCCACTCTAGGCCAAAAGTGATAAAAGGGGGGTCGGGGGGGTGCTGCACTTGATAACTGTAGGCAATAGGTGGCCGCAAAGTTCAAATCCTTATGATGACAGCAAAATCCTGATGGGAGGATTTAACTTTATACCCTGTTTGACCTCAAGGTGATCTGCAATGACAGGGTGGCACTATCCGTATTTCAGCTGGTAGACTCCACATGGAAGCAGATATATGTAATCTAACACTATGTTAATACAACTGCTTTGGTTGATATTTAACTTTAACAGCTCTCCTGTGAACTTAGATAAACTAAAGATATGTAACATTAAGTTGCTGTTTGTACTTGCATAGGCCTATAAGTGAAACATACAGCCTGGGGTATATGTTTACGCCCAGCTGAAAGGCAGTGTGGAGATCGCCGATAATCAGCTGTGGCACAGTGCAGAACAGTCAGATTACCTTGAGATATAACTTAAAGTGGTGGTGTGGATATACCACATATACCTACTTAGTATCAGTCCACACTGCATATACCCACTTCTGAATCCCCTGTGGTGCGCATCTTCGCTACATTGTTTGAGGGAACTATAGGTAACTGCATACTTGTAGACGCAACCATCACTAAGTTAGCTCCTCAGATATCGAATGTTATATTTTTTCTAATTTTGACACTCAAACACTTGACAATATATTAGTTAAGGTTGTAAGGACTATAGCTGTTGGTAGCTGTTGTTCAAGGTTGGTAGCTGTTGTTGTTCAAATATGCCAGATTGGAATTTTATGGTTTATTGCTCTTCAGACGATGGGGCTAAACTAGCCAATGCCACTTGTTGCTATAGCAATGGTAATGTGTAATGTGAATATTGTAGAGTGCAGATTCAGGCTACATTGCAAATACAATCTCAAATACAATCTCCCTGTGACCTTGTGGGCACTGCTAGACCTGTTTACTGTAATGCTAATTAGGTATGTTGTCACAGTAGCCTGGCACTGCTGCTGCTGTTTGCTACACACACACACAGAATGTGAAGAAAAACAACTTTTATTCTTATTTAACCATGTCACTGTACCGGGAAATGGATCGAAACTAGACTCCAAACTCCAAATAGATGTTATTGATATGTTCCTTGTCAAAGATGAATTATTTCACCCACCCACACCCCATCCCATATCAATAGAAGGCCTGCCTTATCAACTCAGAGATTTGAGATCTGCGCACCACATTACACACACAGAGATGAACCATAGCGCTCCTCCTCCTCCAGTTGAATAGAGCTTTTTGCTCATATACAAACAGAGTTGTTGTCATCATTTTTATTTTTTTATGCAAAATTAGCTGGATAAAGTAAAAGTCCCCCTTCCTTTTCTGTCGTGTCGTGACACCTGTAATGCTGTGGCAATGGCGTCCTGTGAAAGGAGAAACATCTGTATGACAATGACATTGTGTCCCCTCAGAGATGTCGTAAGGCAGGATTTGTCTATTAGCACACCACTGTAGCTTCCCACTGTCACTCTGACCTATTGTCTCCTGTCACCAGCTAAGTGAGTCAGATCAACTCTCACAGTCCTGCCTGGTGAGAGTCTGACATACAACCCCCTGCCAGGTTCTAAACAGTCTTCCTCTCTTTAGAGAGAGAGAGAGAGGGGGAGAGAGAGAGAGAGAGAGAGAGAGAGAGAGAGAGAGAGAGAGAGAGAGAGAGTGAGAGCAAGAGGGAGAGAGAGAGAGAGAGAGAGAGAGAGAGAGGGAGAGAGAGAGAGCTGTATTATTAATAATACTTGAACTGTATATACATATATACGTATATATACACATACACATACATACATATATATATATATATATATATATATATATATATATATATATATATATATATATATATATATATATATATATATATATATATATACATATATACATATATACATATATACATATACATATACATATACATGAGTTTATATGCGTGTATACAAGCGTGTACATGACTGCAGGCTTCGTCAGCTTGTGTTAGGTGAAAGCACAGAGGTGCTGCAGCCCTGCAGACTGACAGATGAAATCTGACTGAACACTGCTGGAGAGAAAAGGCAGCAACGGTCAAAACTAGAGAAGGAGGGAGAGATGGAAGAAAGACAGAGAGTGGGGGAGCAGAGAGGAAAGGAAGGAAGCAAAGGAATTGTTGTTTTTTTAATAGAAAAGGATATTCACAGCACAGGTGTTAAAAGAAAACTTGAAAAAAGGAGGACAGGTAGAATAAAAGAACAACAGGAAAGAAACAGACCAAGAATTTGACTCCTGGAAGAGAAGACTGAGATGCATCTTAAAGGGAGAGTAGAGTAGTAGGTCAACTCGAGGAAGAAAAGTAACACATACACTTCCATTCATAGCTAGATAGAAACAGTTTCCACACTCTCTTGCATGAAGCTGGATATTGGATACAGTAAATAGTGATGTCATTTTAAATAAACAAAATATGCTTGATGACGTGCTGAATAAAGTGTTCAGTACTAGCAGTAGTAATGTGAAATGTAGCCTGTGCAATATGGGAGCAGCAGCAATTGATGGCAGTTGTGGATTGTGTCTGGACAACATATTATCATTCCTTAAAGACTAAATTAGTCAACTGCCAATGAATCCCATGACATATATCACTGTTACCAATTTATCAATATACCAATTGTGGTGTAGCTTAAAAAAAAGTGTATTACTTATATAAATTATGTTAATTACGTAAAGTCGTGATTCCAATGTTGAACAATGCTGTTCAACTGTGAAAGTTCTGATGAAAGACTGCAAGTGGAGGAAACTGGTTGCTGCTTAAATTTGCAAGGATAGCAGTTTGGTGCTAATGTTCCTTGGATTGTGTAGTTATCTGGAAAGCTTTGCATTGCAGCTGCTGGCGCCAACTAAGCTGGAATAATAGTAGGACCTCAGTACCTCGAGCTGCTGTGAGGAGAAGTTCTTTGGCCTGCTGGAAATGAATCAAGGAACTCTCAGCAGCTGTTACGCCCAGAGGAATCCAGGAGAAGAGAAGTTAAGGTCACTAGTCAGGGGGGACAGTCTGCCCCTGACTGATAGTAGCTCAAAGCTGGGTCTCTTGACAGTCATCACGCCTAGGTATGAAGACTGGGGAATTCTGGGACACTGAGTTCAGTTCAGTGTCCATTTTGAAATCCACAATCAACAACTTCATCTGTGGGTTGCAAGAACATCCAGCTAGTATTGTATTTTTTTCTGGGGGGGACATGAAGGACAATACTGTGAATTTAAACAAATTACCATTCTATTCACATCTATTGTTTTAGAGTGGCAGAGGAAGTCTCAAATGAAGGTATCTTAAAATCTTGAATTATTTTTTTCCATTTGGGTGGATTTATCCTTTATGGGAGAGGACATACTCTAAGAACTAGACCAAGAGAGAAAGAAATTAAGCGTAGGAAGAAGAGAGAGAAAAGGCATTATGTGGCTTTATGTACTTGAGTTGACATTATCGTGTTTGTCTTTACTGCTCTTGAAACTGATGTGCTGAAATCTAATACAGTGAAATATGTTATCACAAAATGGTTCATTGCATATCACAGGTGGCAAGATGATCTATATATTTGACTCAGTGATACCAACAGGGGACACAGCATCTGTTATATTTCTCTGTGGCCTCAGTGACAAAATTATTCTGTATTATACACCACGAGCAGGCAGATGAAGTGTGATGCATCCCACCACACTTAATGTAATGTTGTCTTTTGTGTGTCTGTGTATATCCGTGTGTTTGTGCATGTGTTTAAGTGGGGAGTTATCAGCAGTAAGCCAGGAAGACCCTGAGGACAATAAAAAGCAGTTTGCTGTCTTTGAAAAGTGGTGCAAGTGTATTGTGCAAATGACAAAATATTGTTAAGAATACTTTAGTTGTTCCCAGAATCATCCATCATCCACTGCAACTGCATGTCCAGCCTAACCAGAGACTAAAGGTATATGAAAATCATTATACTCAACCAGAGGGATCAGTGTGGTGCAACATTCAGATTTTTGACTTGGTCATGCAATTAGAACACTCCCTTGACATAGGACTGTAATGCTTTAGGAGAAGGCTTCATGGCTACTGTTACTAAAATCTACCGTCATTACCATCAACAATCCTTCCTCATTTGAAGGGTAACTACACACATTTTTCTAACCACTGTCAGTCATTGCGGTTCTTTCAGGGCTACAGATTCATAAGAGAATACCTGTGTTACTGTTTGAAAGACAGGGCTATTTACCAGACAAGGTCTTCTTTTTTCACCATGGTCTAAAGACCTGCAAAGATTTGGCAAATTTGTCAGCTGATGGACTAAAAGGTGAAGGCTTTTTTCCCCATATGGTAATCTGCAGCATTGAAGGTCCCAATGAGCACATCAATGAGCCTCCATCATCCATAAATGGGAGAAGATTGGAACCACCAGGACTCTAATCTGGCCACCCAGCCAAACTGAGCAGTCAAGGGAGAAGGGCCGTAGTCTGGGAGGTGACCAAGGACCCAATAGTCACTCTGACAGAGCTCCAACATTTCTCTGTGGAGAGAGGACAACCTTCCCGAAGGACAACAATCTTTGCAGCACTCCTCCAATTACAGATTGCCACTCCTCAGTAAAAGGCACATGACAGCCCATCTGGAGTTTGCCAAAAGTCACTTGAAGGACTCTCAGACCTTAAGAAACAAAATTCTCTGGTCTGATGTAACAAAGATTGAATTCTTAGACCTGAATGGCAGGTGTCATGTCTGGAGGAAACCGGGGCATTGCTCATCACCTGGTCAATACCATCCCTACAGTGAAGCATGGTGGTGACAGCATCATGTTGTGGGGATGTTTTTCAGCAACAGGAACTGGGAGACTAGTCAGGATCAAGGGAAAGATGAATGCATCACTGTACAGTGACATCCTTGATGAAAACCTGCACCAGAGGGCTGGGGAGAAGGTTCATCTTCCCGCAGGACACTAACCCTAAGAAGACATCCAAGATAACAAAGGAGCGGCTACGGGAGAACTCTGTGAATGTCCTCGAGTGGCCGACTGAACTGAGATCTGAAAATTGCTGTTCACTGGCGCTCCCCATCCGACCTGATGGAGCATGAGAGGTCCTGCACAGAAGAATGGGAGACTCAACCCAAAAATAGGTGTGCCAAGCTTGTAGAATCATCGTCAAAAAGACTTGGGGCTATAATTTATGCAAAAAAGTGCTTCAATAAAGTATTGAGCACAGGCTGTGATGTTCATGTTATATTTTCTTTATTTTTAATGAAGTTGCAAAAATGTCAAACAAACTTCTTTCCTGTTGTCAGCAGCTTTCTTGACCGTGGTCCTCAGGAATGTACATCAATCAGGCGTAACATTATGACCACTGACAGGTGAAGTGAATAACACCAATTTTCTCCTCGTCATAATATAGGTGGGTGGGATATATTGGGCAGCATGGAACATTTTGTCCTCAAAGTTGATGTGTTAGAAGCAGGAAAAATGGGCAAGTGTAAAGATTTGAGTGAGTTTCACAAGGGCCAAAGTGTGAAGGCTAGACAACTGGGTCAGAGCATCTCCAAAACTGCAGCTCTTGTGGGGTGTTCCTGGTCTGCAGTGGTCAGAAGTGGTCAAAGAACGGAACAATGGTGAACTGATGACAGGGTCATGGGTGGCCATGGCTCATTGATGAACGTGGGGAGTTAAGGCTGGCCTGTCTGATCCGATCCAACAGACAAGCTACTGCGGCTCAAATTGCAAAGTTAATGCTGGTTCTGATAGAAAGGTGTCAGAATACACAGTGCATGGCAGTTTGTAGCGTATTGGGCTGCATAGTTGCAGACCAGTCAGGGGGCCCATGCTGACACCTGTCCACCACCTTAAGGGCAAACAGTGGCTATGTGAGCATCAGAACTGGACCACAGAACTATGGAAGAAGGTGGTCTGGTCTGATGAATCAAGTTTTCTTTTACATCATGTGGTTGGCTGGGTGTGTGTGCATTGCTTACCTGGAGAAGACATTGCACCAGGATGCACTATGGGAAGAAGGCAAGCCAGCGGAGGCAGTGTGATGCTTTGGGCAATGTTCTGCTGGGAAACTGTGGGTCTTGCCATCCATGTGGATGTTACTTTGACATGTACCACCTACCTAAGCATTGCTGCAGACCATAAACACCCTTTCACCCTTTATTCCCTGATGGCTGTGGCCTCTTTCAGCAGGATAATGCACAGTGTCACTAAGCAAAAATGGTCCAGGAACGGTTTGAGGAGTACAACGACGACTTTGAGGTGTTGCCATGGCCTCCAAATTCCCCAGATCTCAATCCAATCGATCTGTGGAATGTGCTGTCCAATCCATGGAGGTCCCACCTCACAACTTACAGGACTTAAAGGATCCGCTGCTAAGATATTGTTGCCAGATACCACAGCACACCTTTGTGGGTCTAGTGGAGTCCATGTCTCGATAGGTCAGGGCTAGTTTGGCAACAAAAGGGGGACCAACACAATATTAGGCAGGTGGTCATAATGCCTGATAATGTGTAGTTGACCGGTGGGTGGCTGGTTTTATTGCTTTTTCAGAAATATCTGATGGTCATGACAGAAACTAGAGACACATTTTTACCTAACACCAAATAAAAGAATACTGCCATCACTTTAAAGACGGGTTCAACCCTACCTTAACAGTATGCTGTAGTGGAAATAGAGGTATTGAGATATAATGTGTCAACTGAAGCATGTTATGTCACTGTCATTTAGAGGATGATTATTGAATGTTTTTATTTATTTGTCCATCTGCAGCTCCAGTCGGACCAGGATCATGGCAATGGCTTAGTCAAGTACGTTCTGTCGGGCGAGGGGGCCGGCACCATCTTTGTCATTGATGAGAATAACGGTGACCTGCACGCCACTCGCCGCCTGGATCGTGAGGAGAAGGCTTTTTATATCCTAAAAGCCACAGTGGTTAATAAAAGGACGGGTCATAAGCTGGAACCTGAGACCGAGTTCAAGGTCAAACTCCATGACATCAATGATAATGAGCCTCAGTTCAGCAAAGAAGTTTATACCGGCAGTGTACCAGAGAGGTCGGACATTGGTAAGAACAGCTCTCATGAGACTCTGATGTTACAGAAAGAGAGTTAGGATGGTTTTGATTGTTCTTTCTGGATAATTTCATCCAGCCTTGACTGTTCTAACCATTGTTTTGTTTTTGTTGTTTTTTTTATCATTAAAGGGTAACTCCACCAATTGTACCCATTTAAGTGTGTTCACAAATCTTGGGGAATACTACTGCATATTTGAAAAAAGTAGTATAAAGCCTTTGCGTGTCCAGAGGAAGCTGCATGTAATCTGATAACTTGCGTGTAGTGATGTCAATCAGTGGCTAAATTGCATTTTGTGTAATGTAGGCACCAGAGTTTGAGAAGCAGTCCACTGGTCTAGAATTGCATTCCTATAACACTATTGGACTCATTATAAAAAGTATGACTAATGACTAATTGATCAAATTTAACCAGAGTTATTACCTCTTTTTTCCCCTTTTCAAAATATGGGGCCTACATTTCCCACAATGTAACATGTATGTAACCACCAAATGACATCACTGCAGGTAAATAATCAGATTACACTGGAGCCAAAAAAGTTACCTACTTTATTCCTAGCCCCTACTCTACCTTGCGCAAATTATGTGTGCATCTTCTGGTGTGGCACTTACTTGAAACCAGTGTTTTATATACATGTTTATACATATGTATTACCTAGCAAACAATCAAAAACACTGTGTCATCTTATCTTTTATTTTAACTCAATCAACATCAAATTTGCTATACAACATTGTGGCACAGAGACACAATTACATTACAAATGAGAAAGATCAGTCGAAAAGTGTTTCCCCTAACTGTTCCCCCAGTGATATCCTTAGACAACTCATGGGTATTACTTTTTTGACATATGTAGTGGTAATCCCAAGACCTGTATACACACTATAATGTGTACAATTAGTGGAGTTACCCTTTAAAGTATTATAGGGATGAGAGAGATCTTGTGATATTTGTCCATGATCATCATGTCAATGTGTATCTCAGGTACATCAGTGATCCAGGTGACAGCTACAGATGCTGATGACAGTATGTATGGGAATAGTGCCAAACTGATCTACAGCATCAGCCAAGGACACCCATACTTCTCTGTGGACCCAAACACAGGTATGTTTGACATCCTTTAAATGATCATGGCACACACATATGCAAATGATAAAAACCTGGTGGCTGGTAGTTACCAAATAAAAAGCACTTGAAAGGGTTAACCCTCTTGAAACCTCGAGTACCAATGGGGTTCTCTCTTAACTGCAGCCTTGACTGCATGTTTAAATATTAGTACAGTATATGGTAAGATCATATCACTATATTGTTGCCAGCTGGGGCGGCTGTAGGTCAGCGGGTACAGCAGGTTGGCTAGTGATCATAAGATCGCTGGTTCAAATACCAGCCCCGGACTGAGCTGAGCTGCATGTCGAAGTGTCCTTGAGCAAGATACTGAACCCCAAATTGCTTGTGATGTGCAGTTGGCACCTTGCATGGCGGCTTCTGCTATCAGTGTGGGCCCTGCGATGAGCTGGTGAACTGTCCAGGGTGTACCCTGCCCTCGCCCAGCTGGGATTGGCTCCAGCAAAAACCCTGAGACCCCTCAACAGGGATAAAGCAGTTACAGACAATGGATGGATGGACTGTATTGTTGCCTGTCAATATAATGCACTGAAAGCTTTTTAACATTTCTGCTATGTTCTTAGATTTCATAAGTGCTATCTCTTATACCTCCAAAACATGTTTACACCTATGCACTACCTATAGCAATAAGAATAATCATCATCAACCTCTTCCTCAGTAAGGAAAGAAATTATAATAAGTATGTACTGCAGTGAAAAAATATTGGTGCACACTGATGAATGCAGTTTTTCTGGACTATGAAGAGGAATAAATAACAGATTGTTTCTTCATGCAAAAAACACGGTTTGAATTTCAATCAGGCTGCTATATTTTAGGGAATTAGAAAAGTTGGGTCATTATCAATCTGTTGTACAAGGGGAATAAACATAATACAAGGACTTAACAAGGGCTAAAGCAAACTGCGTGTTGCTTTAGTCTTGTATTAAAAAATGCCATAGACCTGTCTCTGCACTGGACACACAGCGCTGGAACTGAAATCAGCTTTACAATCCAAATCTGTAAAAGAGCAAATTAACATATTCCACAATTTCAGACTGCTATCCAAAAGGCCATATTTGCAAGGAAAAACATTTTTAGAGTCTCATTCCCTGCTTGGCAAAATTGCTGAAGAAAAAGAGTAAGTTAAAACACGAGTCACAACCTAAATTAAGGAAGATCAAGCAAATTGTATTCTCATGTTCTGTCAGATTGCTGACAGATTGCTGAATTGCCTCTTATCAGGGGCACTTTTGGATCTCACTCCTATATTTTCATTTTTCATATGAAATGTAACAGACTGTCTATGAAGAAAATGTTACAGTTTAATGTGGTTAGAGCAAATTGACTGTCTCGTTAAGCAGGACTAGTATGCCCTTCCTTCTTTTAGCTCAGTATCTTATTGTAGCTAATACAGGTGTTTCTATCAACATGAAAAGATAGAAAGAACATGCGATGAACAGTAAATACGGGCTTTGTGCACCTTTGCCCTGCATAGTAATGTTCTCACTACGCTGAAAAACAGGCTTGTGGTAAAATGTGCTATGACAGATTAAAACCATAGCTCAGCCCTTGCTTTATCTTACTGCATGTACTTTCTGAAGTTGGCCATCCATTTAGATAATCAGTGCAGTAATCTCCCACTCTCTGCTCATCTGTTTGTCTCCAACATTTAGAGAAGTCAGGGCCATGGTCAGATTACTGGATTATCAATTAATTATGGATTAAGCTGCAATGATAGACCGCATTCTCTGGTTGCTGACAGGGAGTGAGATGCTTTTAATGTGAAGTAGCAGCAGTAGTAGGTATTTCAGTATTTTCTGTTTTCTATTCATATGAAGTTACTATTAACTCTGCTGTGAGCCAACACCACACAGTGAGGTTGATATAAATGATAAAGTCATTCTGGATGCATGCTGTCAAGCCACTGAATCTTCTACTATAGTCTACATAGATACTGTACAGCTCAATGTAAATACATGATTACAATTGCGAAAAGGAATGCTGATCATAGAGATGTAGTATCAAACATGTGGTTTGATTTAATTAAAATCTTAAGTAATATACTGAACAAACACTTGAATGGGTAAAAAAAGCCCACTGAACCCAGGCCCTGTCAAACTGTTTCATGTAATGACTGCAAATGTAATGAACTGTAGGTGGGACAATCTGGTATATTGGTATATACAGGTATATAGGGTTCTATTTTCTGGTAAAGGGGAGGCTGTTGATGAACACAGACCAAGTGCAGAATTTAAACAAAGGCATGTGTTGTTTTTGTTCAGGTGTCATCCATACAGCCTTGGGTCCTGCTGACATGGACCGCGAGCAGAGGGAGCACTACCAGGTGGTTATCGAAGCTAAAGATATGGCCGGACAGAGAGGAGGACTCACTGGAACCACCACGGTTAACATTAGCCTCACTGATGTCAACGACAACCCTCCCCGCTTCACTCAGAGTAAGATCATAGCATTAAAGCAGGACAAATGATGAAACACTGAGTCACACGCTCACATTAATTATACAGGTCACAAACAGAAGAAGGAATATTTTGGAGAAACACAACAATGTTACAATAAAAGACTGTAACATGTTGTTCACTTTGAATTGAACAAACAGAATAAATGTGGAAAATGAAATGTCACAAAATTTATATCCACAAATGTCTCCACAGTAATCGATGTATTGAATTTAAATAACTCTAGAGGCAAAGCTACACAATACAGATAACAAATATTTGATGTCTCACATCATGATTTCAGGGACTTCACAAAGCTAGCAAAATGTGCAGACATTAATGGAAATCTAAATGACTACTTCTTACTTGCTTATTCCTTATGTTAGTAGAGTACATTGCTAAGACAGTGAAAAATGTTGCTTGTTGATTTTAATGGATTCAGAACTATTCAGACTGCCAGCAGCAGACGATGTTTGAAATTGTGTTAGTTCAACCTGAAATGGAGTCAGCTGTCATTTTCAACCAAATCTTAATCTCTCCAGCTTTTAGTGAGGACTGAGCATAGTCCTGCAATAAATAGATATTACCTTGATGTAGATCTGCAAGGGTTAAGTTGTCTATAGAGAGTAGCTCCATTCACACTGTCCTTTCAGTGTGGGAGTCATGTGTTGATTCTCCACATTGTCCTCTGTGTGAAAGTTTCAGATCCAGAGAGGAGGAACAGTTTCGCTGCGGCTCTGATGCGCTGGAGGTAGGATCAGAGCCGCAGCAAAGGCGAGCTGGCTTCTGTGTGAATGGAAAAGCCAGAGGCATGGAGCAAATGTGTGTCAGTGTGATGGTGTTCACAGTGCGACAGCTAAACAGATCCTTCACTCACAATGTCCCACAAAGCAAAGTTACAGGAACAAACAACATTAATGTGGAAACTGGAAGTGTCTTTTGCAACTTATGAGGGAAAAAAAAATTCCATAATTATACATGGAAAAGTGTCTGTCATCCCATCCATCCTACTGATTCTTTGTCATATTTCTGCCCAAAAAAACAACGTCAAAAAAACATTGACTCGCCATGTGCTTCTTCCACTGTTGTGTTGCTCTAGTCACTGTCTGAAAAAAAGAAAATTTAAAAACTGACAGAACGATCAGCCCTTCGGACCGAGACTTTAATGAACTTTCCCCTAATGAAACAGCATCCTCCCCACAAGTGAGAGAGTCAGACAGCATCCACTTTTTACTGATGTAGATTATGTAATTTAGAGCAGAAAACGTGTCTTTGTCACTTTCCAGGATGTGTGGTGGTTCAGGTCTTCAATCACAACACTTTAAAAACAAATCCATATGATTATAAACAGTCGGCCAATACATGTTTAGAAACATGTGGATACCAGAGCAGACATACTGAAGGAAAAAACAGATCTCAACGTCATCATGTGTACCTTCCAGCATTGTTTAACTGCGGCGCCGACATGCTGTTTGAATTGACTCACTGGTGCAGCTTTATGACAAAGCTGCTTGGGTTAGGGTGAACAAAAAAATGCAGTAAATTGGCAAAACTGCACCGCAGGGTAATGCAGAGTCTCTGTGTGAAAAGGGCCGCTGAGCGGTGGCCACCTCTGCCTCCATTGTTTTCGATAGAATAACAATGGTTGGCATCAGCAAGAAGGAGGGAGAAAGCTGCCTCTCTCCCTCTTGAACAAGCACAGTTATTTGCCACTGCAGGTTGTTGATGGTTCAGCTTTTTCAGCTGTGGACAGCTACAGAAGCCACACTGGGAGAAACAATACAGGGACAGATTTTAGTGTTGTTTGAGTTTTCTGAATAATACATCACCTCAACAGCAGTGAAGGAACAAACCAATGAAGATAATCGGTAATTGAGCAACATTTTCAAAAGTTTATTTTTATCCATTCTGGACCAACAGTGTTTATTTAAGTAGCAAAATTTTGGACCCCCATCACTGGAACTGGAGAAGTTTTGGCCAGGACCCCCATCAGTGAGAACCAGTGGGTGGTGAAGGCTCTGGGGCACTGGTCAGCAACGACGAGCAGCTCATCAGAATTAAGTGAAAGTTGCTTCCAACCGCAAGCTTCATCTTGGCTGACTTGGCTTGTCAGCAGTGAAGATGAACAGCGATGACGATGGGCAGCTGGACGGCAGGCCAGCAGGCTGGTGGCTAGTCGATGAGAATCAGATGAGACAATCCGGGGTACTTAGTGGTACTTTAGTCCAAGTAGGTAGCCAAGGTTTGGATGACATCTCCCTGCATGCCATATTGCTGCCTGTCCATACTCCTTCGACTGAGCTGGGCCATTTGTGCATATAAATAACCATGGATGCACAGCAGGGTATATTACAGTTCATAGAGTTCTGCTTTAAACAAACCCTATGCTGAGTTCATGACTGGCCAGTTCATTCTGCCAAAGCTGGTAAGTCAGATACATGGGTGTTGGACCCAAAAGCAGAAGAATGGCAGAGCAGCAGGATACATGGAGATGGTTCCAAAAAAGTCAGGATTACACAAACACATAGGGAATCAAAGAAATTAACTGGTAGTGAGAGTCTTTGAGTCTGGGGTGTATATACTGGGGTAGTATGGAGCAGTGACAGGTACTTGGGACCAGCTGTGAGACCAGGTGAGTGGAGTTGGTTTGATTAGGTGGGAGTGAATGGTTGACTGGGCAGGCAGATGTGAGCAGGTGACTAGAAATGCAGAACTGTGACAGAGTTATCTGCTCATAATGACTGTTAACAGTAAGTCTTTGTGCTCAGCTGAAATGTCACTGTAGCAGTAGCTTTAGTCAAAATCAAACTGTGACTCATCCTGTAGTCAGAGCAGGAGCCCTGTTCACTTGAAGCATGTTGAACGTTTTAATTTCCAGGCCTTTCTGCTGGAGGAATGAAACACTTCTCTGGTAAATTATTTCACCAGCTGTGTGGGTCTGGTGGAATGAGTCCAAGTCAAAAGCCTTCTTAATTAAACTTATTAATCTGTAATCACAATGTTGTACCAAGAGGCACAAACTCTCAAGACTCCTGCTGTGTAATGCTTTAGAAGGAGGCAGGCTACAGATTGAACAACAGCTATTAATAACTGGAGGTGGGACTCACAGGGTCCCTCATGATACGATGACCGATACATGGTCCAAGATATAGATTTGATCACCGTACAGCGATGTGTTGCAAGACTATCATTAGTATGTCATGAAATTTGTATAACTGAAGAAAACAAAATGCCTGTGTTTTTTTTTAAAAAAGTGCAGGATTTCTGTTTATTAACTGCAGTTTGGTGTAAGTTTCACAGAATTTGACACCAACTGAGATGAAGTGCATAAAGTCTTAGCATGGAGCCCAAGAAACACATGGACTAACTCGTCATTGTCTACATAAGCCATCACAAAACTGGCCAAACCATTAGAAAACAGCACAGTTCTGGAGGAGAACAAGTTTTTCAGTCCGTAAATTAAATTCGCAGAACCATTGAACTAATATGAAATCATGTTAGTGTAAAACTTTTCACCGCTGCTGGTTGAGTTACGTTAGCATTAGCCGCTCTCTCAACAAGGAGACCAGGGTGGTGGCATTGCATGTTTGAGCAAGAATCTGATTTGAAATCAGAGAACATGAGCAGCATCAGCGAACAAAATCAAAGTTTTCATGATATTTTGTTCAGGTAAATATTACTATTGTATCATTATTTGTCTCTAGATTACATTTACATATAGCAGCAGACACACCGACTTTGCAGCGGCAAGGCTTCTTATAGCCAACAATAACTTGTAGCCATAAAAATGTATAGGAAAAAGACGCTATTCAAAACACTCCTGATTTCATCAATATCAATTATCAAATCAAAATTTTAGTTAATAAATTAAGGTAAAGCAGACAGTGTGTAACAGGCTGTGTTCAGACCCAATTGCAGTACACAAGATACCAGGAACAGTTGGTCATGGTATTTAATGACAAAACTCAGCAGGAACAGCACAAGAACAAGTAATTATACAGAAAAGTCTTCTCAAGAAGTCTCTGGCGGAACAGCTCATATGGCAGGCTAAATCAGTCAGCGGTGAAATTTATCCCAAACAAACATGCTGATCAGTACAACTTCAGGCTACAGTACCAGGTAGGAGTAGGCCGTCAAGGTGGTTTTGAAGGCAGAAGATCAGAAAGCCAGCAGGTGGATCACAGTCTCAGAGCAACACACAAACTGACTGGAACACACACTCTGTAGCGTTGTGGTGAAAAGGTTATGCCAGGTAGCCACCAGCAAAACAGTTACCAAGGATGCTGCAGAAATTCTCAAAGCCAGGGATAGAGGCCAGGTGTGGTTACCAGGTTGGCAACAGGAAAACAGTCTCAGGAAATGTGCTGGAGAATCTTGCATGAGTGACAAAACAATCTGGCAAAGAGTGTCTGTGAAGCTGGGGGTAGAGATACTGGGTTGATTAGTGAATAGTAGCAGCTGAGGGCAGGTGAGCTGAGCTGGCTGGTTAAGTGAGAATGGCTGGTGACAGGGCAAGCAGAAATGTGCAGGTGACTGTGACACGCAGTTAAGCCAAGTAATACTACTTCTGCTCTAAAACAGAAGTAAGAACACAATTTTACAGAACATGGAAGTGCCCTTAGTCTGGTAAAGTCCAAGACAGTCTTAAAAAAGGGTTCTGGATACACTGCGTAGGTTTTGGCGCAGAGCGAGTTGCAGTCGTCCAGGCGGGAGAGGAGTTCAGTTTTCTGAAGGTTGAGGTTGAGGTGGTGCGCCAGACATTCTGAGATGTGTGTTGCAATGTCGGTGTCGCAGGAGGATGGAGGTATAATGTTGCACAGACCATCATAAAGGGGGGCATGTAACCAACATTACTATGGGGATATTTTGGTTTTGGTTGGTTCAGTTACTCCAAACAAGCCGGCCCATGCTGTAAAACATTTCAGTAGAACTAGAGATGAGTGGTGTCCTTTTGAACAGAAGCTGATGTTAAGTTATTTAAATGTCACTGTGAATACAGACAGCATCAAGGCAAAGCAGACAACCACCCTATGGCCCCAGACCCTCGGGTGTTTCAAAGGTTTACTGTGTGGAAGTTACTTTGGGGTAATCCGATGAATTAAAAATCTGTTTCCCTTAATGCTCAATATACCCTTAAGTGACAGCAAACTTTTGTTTTATCTTTAAAGGTTGTTTGGGTTGTTTGCAGTTCTAAATTAATGCACCAGTAACAAATTTATCAATTAGAATTAGAGCTGCATGATAGTGGAAAACAATTGAAATTGCAATATTATTGCTTTCTGCAATAATTGGCCTACTATGATGTGTAAAAGGTACAGGAATCTTGACCAGATCACTTGAATAGCTCAATAGAAGATATGCAAGTTATCTCACAGTAGGTGGAAGTAACCATGGTTCATACCATTGCTACTATGTATCAAATGCTTGAATGCTGTAAAAACACAAAGAAAGTTAATTTGCCTTACTTGACATTGTGTATCTTGCAATGTAACTATTGCACATGTGAACATTGCGATGTCAATGCTGAAATGATATACATATTGTACAGCCCCATTCCTTTAATGAAACATGCAACTTGTTGGTAATCATACCTTGCCTAACTGATATAGCAAACATGGGGCAGGTTATAGTTCTAGAGGGAGTTCTGAAGAGAGAGAGAGCAAAATAACAGGAGGTCACATGACCTACATTTCAGTTTCGCCCTGAGGCCCCACAGCGGGATAATCCTGCCCTGCTGTGGGTGTCATATATTAGCGATGGAGGAAGTAATTAAAGACAGTGAGAAAATAATGTTTGGGTTTTTTTTCTAATTTTAGGTCAACCAAATTCTAGTTTATGATGTTGGAAAAGGCAGTTGAGAAAGCAGTCTTACCACAAGGCCATTTGATCATTTTAAACGATCTTCATCAGCAGAGGGAGTTTTCAAGTTTAAATGGAATTGCAGGTGTTCAAATTTACATTCTATACTGAACACTTCTCATCATTCTCATTGCATTCAAAGGTTCAAAGTAAGACTGAGCAATACAGCCTAAAAGGGATATTGTTATATTTTAGGCTATATCATAATACAGAATGTATCTTGATATTTTGAAATCTTCTCAAAAGCCCTTAATGAATACCTATACTATAAATTAAATATTACAATATTTCTGGCAGAATTCCTCTATTTGCAACAGTATTGTATAGATTACTATTCTTACTTTGCCAAAATATGAGTGCAATGAGATTTCTGTAAAGTAATCATGAGTAATATGGATATAATAACTAAGTGGGTAAAGGCAGGTATTAGAACAAGTCATTATATCAACAATGATATCCAAAATCAAACACCAGATTGACTCTAATATCATGTTAACCACATAATATCGATATATTTGGCCAGCCATAGTCCAAAGTTAATTATGATGAAGATTTTGTGACATGAACAAAAGCCTCAATAGCACTAGCTGGATTTTCACTACTGCTGTTTCCAAGATCATGATGACTTCACCTCAGTTTTTTAATCCTACATAGACAGGAAGTACTTGAAAAAGAAAATAGTTTCTCTTAGTTGTGAAGACATTAGAATTTCTTTTTTTAAACTCTGTTTATTGAGCTTTTTCCAAAACAGAATGAAGACATACAGAAACACTCAGAAAAGAGTTCCCACCCCAACAAGTACATACAAAAAATAAAATAATAATAATGATAATAATAATAATAATAATAATAATAATGATAATAATAATAATAATAATAATAATAATAATAATAATAATAATAATAATAATTATACACATGATAGAAGAGAGAATCTTTCAAAAGCAACAACAACAAACAAATAAGCAAACAAGCAAAGAAAAACATTGCATACAGTACATACAGTGTAAAATCCAGGCAGGTTGTCACCTAAACGAAGTGAAGCCAGTGGTTGTCCTGATTAGATTGTTTCATGCAGCTCTAATTTCTCTTCCACGTATCTTAAAAAAGGCTGCCAAATCTTATCAAAATTGCCAGATGAACTTCTATGTGTATGGTTTATTTCCAATTTCATATAAAATAAAATACTCCTGATCCATTGCGTGAGGGATGGAGGGATGGCATCTTTCCATTTCAAAAGGATTAGGTGGCGGGCAGGCAACATACAGAAAGCCAGAAAGTCACACTGAGACTTGTTCAAACTGTAAACAACAGAGGGTACTCCAAAAGGGCTATGACAGGGCATGGGGCTATAGACACCTCTCTTAAACACAGAGGTCCAGTAAGTCATCAGCTTGGAGCAGCTCCAAAGAGTGTGCAAATATGAGGATGGGGTCATTTTACAACGATTGCACCCTGGATCTATGTCTTGGAATCTCTCTCATAACTTCTCTTAGGTCCAGTGAGCCCGATGCAATATTTTACATTGTAACAGTCCGTGCCTTGCACAGATAGAGGAGGTGTGTTTCATCATGTAAGATCTCACCCATATCCCGCTCCCATCTGTGTCTAATAGTGGCAAGGGATTGGATTTTTTGGGATGAAAGTGCACTATATTGGTTAGATATTATACCTTTAAATGGCTGGACAGGCGCCAATAAAGAGTCAATGTCAGAGCTTGGGGGAATTTCTGGAAATTGAGGCAGCTGTTTACGCATGAAATCAAGCAACTGTAAGTATCGAAAGAAATGCGTATGTGGGATAAGAAATTTAGTAAGCAACTGCTGAAAAGAGGCAAAGAAACCATCTATAAAAAGGTCATGCTGAGTGCACAGTCTCCTGTTATGCCACTGCAGAAATACACTGTCCTGAAGAGGGGGAACATGTGCTTTGCATGGATTCGGGATTTCAGTGAGAAACTATACCATCCATAGTGCCGCCAAACCTGCTTCCATATTCTAAGTGTTGTTTTGACCAAAATACAGAGGTGGGGGACTCGAGTCACATGACTTGACTCGAGTTGGACTTTGAGGACTTGAGACTTACTTGACTAACACTGATGAAAGACTCAACTTGACTTTGACTTGGCATTCATAACCTGAGACTTGACTAAGACTTGACACAGATAACCTGAAAATCTTGGCTTTTCTTTCTTTCTTTTTTTGCACATATTGAGACGTTGGTTTCGTTTTTGATACTTTGCCCTCTGCCGCTGTATGATGCTGTGGCACTGTGGCAGACAGGATCAGTGGATGAGAGGCAGCATGGAGGGAGCTCCGAAGATCATCAAATTTGGACTCAAAGATTATTTCAAGCCTGGGTGATTTTGGCTACTGTCTTGGTTAAAGCGTGTGTGAGTTTCAGATATTGCGTCTTCAGTGCACACAAAGGCATTATTTTAAATGTAGGCGTGCATTATGTGCACTCACAGCCCAACATGACACCGTACCGGCACACATTCGGTGCGACACACTTGTTTTTCGTGCGCGTCCACGACGGACCTGCTTCTCCCTCAGGTGTTGTGTCTGTGTCTCTCCTGCTGTTTCTCACGGAGCTCTGCCCTGTTTGAAAGGAGAAGGACCCATATGTGTGAAGACGTCACCTCCGAGATGTAGAATGTGTTTTATAGAAGAGAAACTCACATTTCAGGACAGAACAGACACGTCCTGTGATTTTCAGCCTCCTTTTAAAGAGGGGAACAATACCTGAGGGTAATATTCTCAGCTGTCAGAATGTGCAGTATGCTGCAGTTCCAGGGCTGATATTTATCTAATCTTATTCTTGTGTTCATGTGTTTGAAAAAAAAAATTATAAAATGTATCAACTATGCAATTACATCATATTATTGACTAACCACCCTCTTCTGTTTACTGCATCTACAAATATGAAGAATACATTCATACAAACTTCTCGTGACTTGTTTGACCTTAGCAATGACTCGACTTGACTTGCTTGATTTTGATCAGAGTAACTTTGGACTTGCTTGAGGCTTGAAGGTTAAGACTTGAGACTTGCATATGACTTGCATGTATGCGACTTACTCCCACCTCTGCCAAAATATTTCTTGAATACAGGGCAGTGTCTGAGGCTAGAGGTGCATAGACTAATGCTGACAATGTGGACGGGGCACAGGATCTAGCTTCAAGAGTACACCATGAGGGGGCATCAGCACCTGGATCCTCATATAGCCAATGAACAATAGATCGAATATTAGCAGCGCAATAATACAACTGAAAATCGGGCAGAGCCATACCTAGCACCTTTGGACGTTGTAAATAGGCTCTGCTCAAACATAGAATTTTATTATTCCAAATGAAGCTGGATATAAGTGTGTCTAGGCGTTTAAAGAATGACATGGGGATATACACTGGGAGACACTGAAAAAGAATTTGGGCAACAGAGTCATTTTAATAGCATTTATTCTACCTGCAAGTGACAGATGCAGAAGCATCCAACGTTTAAGGATCTGCTCTACCTTAGTTAATAGCGGGTTTAAATTTTCCTTGAAGAGTCTGCCTATACTGTTTGTAATTTGCACCCCTAAATATGTAAACTGATCATGAGTAACCTTAAAGGGAAGTGTGTGAAAAGGATAAGTGCGAGCTAAGGAACTGATAGGAAACACCTCACTTTTCTGAAGGTTTATTTTATACCCTGAGACCGAAATTCTCAAGGATGGAGAGCACCCTGGGCATAGAGATGTTCGGGTGTTAAACATATAGTATCATATCATCCGCATAGAGCAAGATTCTTTGTTCTAGCCCCTCTCTGAATAGGCCAGTCATTATAGTGTCCTGCCTTCTTGCGATTGCTAAAGGCTCTATGGCCAATGCAAAAAGTAATGGTGATGGGGGGCAGCCTTGCCTTGTTCCATGAGAAATTGTAAAATGTTCAGAGTATATCCCATTGGTACAGACTGATGCTAGTGGCATGGTATATAATGGTCTAATCCATTTAATATATGTTTCCCAAAGCAGAATTTATCTAATACATAAAACAAATACCCCCACTCCAGCCCATCAAAAGCTTTTTCAGCATCCATGGATATAATAAGCTCTGGGGTGGTAGGATCTGAATCATGATAAATTAAAGATTCACAATGGCTAGGATCCTTATTCCTAAGGATAAGGATATTCCTAAGGCCTCGCTTAACGATTGGGGAAGTACACCCAACACAAGGGACTCATTGTACATGTTCAGCATGTGAGGAATTAGGTGGGTGGAAAATTTCTTAAAGAACTCAGATGGGAACCCATCCGGCCCCGCACTCTTGCCACTCTGAAGTGTTTTAATTGCCACATTCAATTCTTCAACAGTAATAGGATTTCCTAAAATGTTCTTGGACTTTTCACAAATAGGCATGTTCAAATTTTGAAAGAAACTGTCAAATGTGCAACAAGAAGAATAGACTGAACTATAGAAATCCCTGAACATATAATTTATTATTTTATTATCATATGTATAACCCTCAGCTGTTTCAATCGTGTGAGGCAGCCGCTTGTTTAAGCTGATAGGCAAGAATCTTACTGGCTTTGTCACCAAATTCATAATATGTATATCGGGATCTCCAGAGCATATTCTCTGCTGAACATTAGTACATTAGTATTTCTTTTGCTATTACAGTGACTGTCAGAAGTAGTTTGTGTGGTGGATCTCAGAATTATTCAGCACTAATCTTACATTAGTACTGTAGATGCATTGTAACAGTTGTTTTTCAAATTTAGCAACAGCTGGTGCAGATGTGGCAGCTGTTCATCAAGAGACTGTGCTGGCACATGGTAGCATTTGTGTGTGTGTCCACAAGCAGTGTTTGCCTGTAGCAGTGCAAGAGAAGCAAGTAAATTGCTGCTCTGTTGGCCTCAATCACATCACTCATTCTCTCATCTAATCCTCATGAATTGACATGAAGGCAGCAGAGCTTCCCCTTCATTTTCAAGCTCTCTGGCCTTCTGTATCCATCTCTTTATCTTCTAATTGTTTTTCACTCATCCTCTCCATCTCGTTCCACCTCGTTCAGTCATAGTGTGTGTATCAAAGTGTCAGTTTCTTCCTCCTCTTCTTGACCTAGCATTAACACCATTCAGCCAGTTTCCCTCCTTAAGTGCAAAGCAAGATCACCCTAGGATCTGATGAACAGCTTGCATGTGGCATTATCCCCGCACTTAATACACACACACACACACACACACACACACACACACACACACACACACACACACACACACACACACACACACACACACATTGTATTGCTTGTATTTCTACCAATAGGACAGTTTATCAATTACCAATTATACTGTATGTTTTCTTTCTCCTATCCTAGAACCCTGTTGTCAAGATCAGAAAAAGGTTTCCCATAAAAGTACACACACTCACACACACCTTGGTCCACACATGTCAATTCATTTCACTTCATCAGGACTCCAATTATTGTTGTCAGTGTTAGAGCCGAGAGGAAACAGTCTCCAACCAGCCAAAAAGAAAACTGTGTGGAGATTAAATCTGTTCCTGCTCTCTTTACGTACAGTTTCTCAGGTTTTTTCAGTGTTTTGGTTAGAGGTACATAACTAAATTACCAAAAGTTCAGTACAGTAGAATTACCTTTGGTTGTTTCGTTTGTTGGTTTGGTTTGGTTTGGTTTGGTTTGGGTGACTTGGTTTGGTTTGGTTTGGTTTGGGTTGGGTTGGGTTTGGTTGGGTGCCTTGGTTTGGTTTGGTTTGGGTTGGGTTGGTTGGTTGGTTGGTTTTGGCCAGTTGGTTTAGTTTGGTTTGGTTTGGTTTAATTGGCTAACTGATATGTAAGTAATTGTTTTTTTTGTTTTGTTTTGTTTTGTTTTCAGAAATTCTCCATTCCAGTTCTTTTTTCACTGTTGAGACACAAATAGCTGATTTATTGGCTGATACCACCCTGATGTCCTATCAGCACTGATTAATTCATCAAACCAACTGATCAGTTATTCAAACATTCTGAAAATCAGTAATATCAGGGAGGTAAGGCAGCTGTACAGAACCCAAAGGATACTAAATAACAACAGCAAACTCGGCCACAGTTTGTTCACCCTGCGGCCATCTGGCAAAAATACAGAAGTAATCGCTGCCATACCACAGGACTACATAGCAGATTCTTTCCTCAGGCTGTGAGACTCTTGAACTCATCCTCATCACTTCACCACAAAGAATGAGTATAGCTTAGGGAATTACTTCCATGGAAAATCTTCCATGGAGTGTAACACGGAAGGCCCTGCCGGTTCCTCCGTCTCATCTGCAGCGTCAGACAACCTCACATCACAACTGTGCACCGCATACATATCCCATGTCTCTACCGATCATGAATGCACTTCCACACATTGCCCCACTAACATATTAAACCCAGGCCAGCCCAAAATTAAAGGGTACACCAGGCAGGAGCTAACCGCAGCCTTAATGCTAATTTTCCTCGCATGTCTAATTTCCAATGGCATCACAGGGTAGCTCTGAATATCCCTATGTACACACCTAATATCCACCAAGAATGCCTCCACCAAAGCCCTGAGTCGAATCAGGTTCACGTGGACTATAGACTACATACAGCCCAAATCCACCATTGCCTGATGTATACCCCCTTGAATCCTTACTGGAACCCTGTATGTGCCCGCTGTGAGCAGGCAGAAAGTGTCCGCCCGCAGCTCCAGCACTCCTGCCCTGGCGCTTGAGGAGCCCCCTGCGGGTCGAGAGCAGCACCCGTAGTGGCTGGAACCTGGGATGGAGAGGAAGCATAGGGAGGATTAGAGCGGGGCGGAGGGGAGGGCCGAGTGGGTGTGTGGTGTGTGTCGCCGGAGTGGGGCAGCCAGGAGCTGGATGCTGACCTTCTAGTGACTGGCCCTTGTGGTGGACCGCAAGGTGATCCTCCACGATGGCGACTACGGCCACCTGGTCCGGTGGTCAGTGACACTGCACCCACTCCAAAGTCCCCGTCGGGAGCCCCTCTACAATCATCCACTCCTCCCCAGTAGACTCCCCTGGCTGCAGCCACCTGGGCTGGGCAAAAGTAAAGGGATGGCCAGCGGACCCCTGACGACGGTGATCCTCGGGGGAGAAGCCAATCTGGTCAAGGACGGCTTTCTTCACTGCCTGGAAGCTCCCCTGAGCAGAGGCCGGCAGGCAGAGGGCTGCAGTCTGGGCCTCCCCTGACATTAAGGGGAGCAGCCTCACAGTCCACTCAGCCGCTGGCCAGCCACACGCCACTGCTGTCAACTTAAACATCTCCAGGAAGCTCTGGGGGTCGACCTCCATTGGCAGTTTATGCAGCGTGATGCCCAAGAGCGAGTGAGGAGGGGTAGATGATGACCCTGTTCCTCCGTCTGCGCACAGAGTGCTTCTAACTTCACCGCTGCTTATTCCCAGTGCATCATGGTGATTTCCCCCTAGCATCTAGTCCAGCCTTTTCCGTTCTACTGTGAGTTCTCTTCACACACCAAGCACACAGTTCTGGGTTTCAGCCTCTTTTATTACTCAAAACCACCAAAGACACAATAATACAGACAAGGGGACTAAACGCGGCTTGTGCATCCGTCCTGCGTCTCATCCTGCAGCTCCCTGACTGCTCTCCCATGTATCCTCCATCTAACGTTCAGCACTCTACTGCATATAAAGGGCGACAGTGATTAGTAACCGGGGGCCAGCTCTGTCAATCATTGCTCTCCTGAGCCCTCTCCACCTCCATCTCTCTCCCACAGCTGTACCTTGACCATGCTCACCTCCACAGTGACACTTTTTAACTCTTCTTTTTTTAAAACTTGAAAAGATAAAGTTCACTCTCAGAGGCTCTTATGGGAATTTTTACTCTCACTGGAAACCACTGATTAACTTTGTAAACCAGCTTTCTCCTAGGGAAATGTCACTGTAGTGTCTTATTTAGTACTTGCCTGCAGGGTTCTCACATTGCTATGCCTCACTGTCTGCCCGCCACACACAATCAGATGCATTACAAGTGCGATGGGGCTCTTGTCCTCATAACTCCTGCTGGTTCACAAATTGTGGTAATCTGACGCAGCGTTCTGGGTGTCAGCAACTACAAACCTTTTCCTACAGAACAGGCAGTCCTGTTATTTTATATATTTTGTTCATTTATACCATTTATTTACGTTCTATTTTTTTTTTGTTTTTTATTTTGTTCTATTTATTCATGTTTTAATCAATTTATATATTGTCTAATTTAATTTCTATATATAGATGTTGTATATATGTATTATTATTAACTCATTTTCATATACATTATTAGGGTCATGGGGGAGGGGAACATTGGAACTTTTTAAAGTGTGTTTGGAAGAGCAGTTCGGGTTAAAAATGTAAAATGGAGACTTTTAGTCTGTCATATTTGAAATGCAAACTGAACACTATCTAATAAAATAAATGGAAAAAATAAAATAAGAGGGTGAGTGATAGCATCTGCAGTTGTGTTTCTCCCTCTCTGGGATCATGTATTTGTATTGTGAATACACATGAGCAGCCCCACACACATATAAAACACATAAATATACCAAAACAGAGGCAGGTACAGTACTTTCTAGCTGCCAGGGCAGAGTCAGTGACCTTTGCTGTATCGCAGTATTATATATTTACACACTCAAATGGTTTATACACATCATAAGATCTCTTATCTGGAGCGTATGTACATTCACATTCACACACACACAATACACACACACGCACACACACACACACACACACACACACACAAAGGTGTCCTGCTGTGAATTTGCCTCAGGTCCGTACAGCAGAGGGACTTCGTATCTGTATTAATTTAGTCATGTTTGGAACCCGCTCAGTGACTCAACTGAGCTGCTTTTTCATACAGCCGTTTGTTTCACAGCAGCGAGGAAAATTCTTAGCAACAACCATCTCATCTTTGCAACAAATTGATGGCAAAACACTGTGTTAGCACTTATTCCAAAGAACAAAGGGATACAGCACGCTGACAAAAAATACACTGAAATGCCTTTTTTAATGATCGTCAGCAGTCTGGTGGTGAGTCAGTGTTCCACTGCCTGGCTTCTTTTTTTTGGACTGATGCTTCTTTTCTTTTTGCTGTCTACCTGTCTAACTTTCTTTATGAAGTCCTGAGACAACAGAAAGATGTTTGCTTCAGTACTCAGCATTTATGCTGTCATATGATTTTATTCGGGGAGAGACAAACTCTCTCAAGTCTTTGAGTTTAAGAATTGCATTAATTTTCTCTGGCTGGTACTATGCACATCATAAGAGTCAGCCTACCTGCTTACACCGGCAATTACTGTTTCTGATCAATACCAGTCAGTCGGTCTGTGTTTACTGACTCACATGATGTTCTGGATTTATGATAAGTCCACAGCTCTTAATCCCAGTTTCTTTGGGTCTCGCTGAGGCACATTACACAGTGAACGCAAACAAGTGCAAAATGTAAAGGGGAAAAATCAAAGAAACCCTAAAGGGGATTATGTGTCAAAACCCTCTTTCATGGTTCAAAGCAGCAATGAGCTAATGTTCAGGTAGTGGTTGACAATATGACTGTAGCATCGTCCATCAGCCCAACACAAAAGACACATTGCTTCTATTGGTTTAAGTTATTTTACTAGTCTACTGTCAGTGTGGCTCCAGGAATCACAGCAACACTCCAGCAAAAGCAGAGGAGAAAAAGACTAGAGGCTAGTAACTGCTCGTGTGAATAATGAAAGATATATTGATTTAAAAAGTTAACTTAAGGAAATTAATTCAACACACTCGAGGATGCATGCAATGTGTGTTGGTGGGGAACTGAATCCAAACATTAGTTTTGTTTGTTTACAAGAAATCTCCACAATGCACCTTTAAGGCTGTACAAATGGATCTGTGAGTCAGATGACTACCCATCTACATTGCTGCCTCTACAGTACTACTCATGGTTACAGACATTAAAGCCTCTTACCACATGCAGCTTACTGTTAGTCGTATGTCCTGTGTTTTCAGGTATTTACCAGTTCAGAGTTCCTGAGTCGTCCAAGTCTGGTGTTCCAGTTGGGAAAATTAAAGCCACTGACAGAGACATCGGGAAGAATGCTGAGATGTATTTCACCATTGTCAGCGGAGACGGCATGGACATGTTTGACATCGCCACTGACAAAGACACACAGGAGGGAGTCATCACTGTTAGCAAGGTGAGACAGTGAAGGACTTAACTGTGGGCTCACAGTACTGATCACATTTATGAACTATTTGTGTAGCACTAATGTGAAGCCAGATACTCAAACAAGAATAATAAAACACAGGTAAAGAAAAGCTCAAAGAAGAAGTAAATAAAATTATAAGTGTAACTTTGGAATGTTGCTTTCCTGATGTCCACCTTTAAAAGAAGCTGGCTGTTAATAATCTTAATGTTCTTCTCACGGCATTGGTAAAATCAAATACATTCTAAAGCAATGATTCAGCAGATCCCACACTTTTTACTTATGAGGACTCTGCCCACGTAGTCTGTTTTACACATACTGTTAAGTATGCAAAGCCTGGGCAGGCCTGACAGATGAAAGGAAGCAAATTAAATTTATCATCTCTACCTCCACAACCCCCAGTCATAGCCTTTGCAGCAGGCACTAATACACAGGACTGGAGGTTTTAATGCTGCTTGATTTAAGAAATACATTTCCTCACAGAGTGTGTGTTTACCACATTGTTGTAAAGTCACAATTGTTTTGGTTTTTTTTGTTCAACTTATTTTGTTCCTCTTGCTGACATTACCTAAGAAAGTCTGCAAGCTTGAACAAAGAAGTAATGAAGGTCAGCAGGGTAGAGATGAAGACTTTTAATGTTATTAGGGTTTAAGGACCAAACTGTGGAAGGACCCTCTTGAAATGCAAGGAATTAGTAGGGCCAGAGCACCAAATGGTGCGAGAACCCCATTGTAATCCAAAGGATTATAAGGGCAGTGACCGGTGCAAGCACCCTCTTGAAATGCAAGGAATTTTTCTTCCAGCAAATGAATAGCTTTAATGAGGGTTTTAAAATACTTTAACATAAATAAAACTTTGCACAAAATTAAAAGTAGGTTTTTTTTATAGGTTTCCGTCAGCAAAATGGCTTGTTAGCACTACCCTAAAACAAGGCCCCTGGATGAACAGGATTTAGTCTGTAAAAAAGTGGTAAACAGAAGGGGTGGGGTTCTGCTACCAATGCAATATTTTGTACAGAGGTGGATAAGTTTTCCAGAAATGAGTCGTTGCATAAGTAAGTTGTAAGCTGAAACATTATTTATCCACAGCCAGAAGGGACTGAAATATTCTACCAGGCAAGAAAAGAGGGTTACAATAGCCGATGTGTTGGTCTTAAAGTCAGGTGTGGTCAGGTGCACTGAGGGCGGATTGCTATCTTGAGGCAGCAGAAAGTGACAGTACTATAGACCAACAAAAAGGCTGATCAAAAGTCAAAAGCACAGCCTGTTTTTTGCTATTTTAAGAGCACATTATTAAGATACACTTACACAGGCAGGTTCACACAGTGCAAACACTCTTACATGCACTTAAACAAATCCATGCACGCAGTAATGTCACTGCATCATAAATCTTGGAACATTTTATCTGCTAAACTAAAAGCTGTAGTTATATTACATCCCCCATCCTCCTTCAACACCCACGTTGCAACACGCGTCTCAGAATATTTGGCAGACATCTACACTTGGACAGCTGTGCATCACCTCAAACTCATCCTCAGTAAAGCTGAGCTCCTCTTCATCCTGGGGAGAGACTGCCCTCGCATGGACCTGTCAGTCACTGTCGAGGATGCATGGGAGCCGCAAGGAATTTTGGGCCCCATGACAAAAAAATCTAATTTGGCCCCATCTGTGCAGCTGTTGTCACCACATCTCTAGGACCTAACTGTCCCATCAAATGCATGGGAATGATGCATGATGGGAATAATAAAGTCTGTATCACAGATGTCATTCCATAATTCAATCTAAATGAACATATCAAACTGAATTATTTTAATATTGTTTGTAACGTACATGCAGGCTGAGGTATGCTACTCACTGTTTCCAACTGTGTAGCATCAGACAGTAGACTCCCTGCAATTCTAATGTCATTGAACACAATGCTGCTCAGCTTCTTCACTGGGACAGGAAGGGGACAGTTATGGGGAGACTGACCTGCTGCTGACTCATCAGTTGTTAAGTCTGCTAAAAGGAGCAGTGACAATGATTTAATATGAAAATCTTGCTGAACGATTCCTTGCACTGATTAAATGTTGATGAAATGTAGGCTAACACTAGTCTGTAGCTAGGTAGCGTATTTCACTATGGACATTAAGCCAACAGGTTAATAGCACTCACAGACTGAAGGCTACCCACCTTTCTTGGTGACAAACTGGGTTACAGATTGACACCCTTTCCTTTGTCTTTCCTCTCTTTCCTTTTTTGAAAACCAGATTTTGATTTAGGCAACACTGTGATCACTGCAGTTCTGGCACATCTACTGACTGCAACTAAACACCCTCACTGATAAGTGCGCTAAGGAAGGACCAAACCATTTCATGCAGATACAGGGGGGTGGTCAGTCAGTATGGATGTTTACTTTTAGGTCAATGGGGATATTTAACTTTTACTTACTCAGCAGCTGCGTCGAAACCGTTGCAGCTTATCCAGAACATTGTAGCGCACCTCATTTACAATCTTCCCAAATTCTCCCATGTGACGCCCCTCCCCCATGACCTCTGCTGGCTTCCTGTTGCGGCCCGCATCCAATTCAAGGCGATGGTGCTGGCCTTCAACGGAACTGCACCCATCTACCTCCAAACACTGGTCAGACCACATGCCCAGCAAGAGCACTTCGCTCATCTACATTAGCTGTCTGACTGGTACTGCCATCACTGAGAACAAACAAAGCCTGCTCAGTGAAGTCACGACTCTTCTCTGTTCTGGCACCTCATGTGGAACGAATCCCTGACTAATGTCACGACAGTAGAATCACTCGCCATCTTCCACAAAAGATTCAAGACTCAGTTGTTCAAGATTTCACCTCGACCCCGCATAGCATGACTCCCTCCCAACTGATAAATAATCAATTAAGTTAATCAACTAGGACTCAGGCGCAAATGTACTTTAATGTAGAGATAACCATGTTGTCTCTGCTGCTAGAGGATATTTTCCTTATTAAGGATGTGTTTCACTGCTCTCATCCTCACTGTTGATGATCATGGTGATAATTTTTATGACCCCAACTAAACTTGTTGAGAAGAAGACATCCACTGAAGAGCCAGAGTGAAAGTTTTTGCAAAGTCTTTTATTTGATCTTTTTTTAATATTCACTATTGACATTCTAATGACATTCTTAATTAAAGAGTTCAAAACAAAAGTTTTTGTGAAGTCACTTTTGGAAGACTTTTTAACATCAATAGCAGACATCCAAAGGACAGCTACTTACGGGTCAAAATTAATACTTTAGTAAAGTCTCTAATTGACTCACTTAAAGTTCAATCTAGCAAATGTCATTTCTTCTACTATGGACTTCATTAGTCAGACTATATGGTATTTCAAGTGGGATCCCAACTGCTGACTGCAAGAGATTCTGTTTACAAGGCAGGCATTTCACCTAGAAATCTATCAAGCGAGAAATAGAGAAAAGAGCTATAGAAAAGCCAGTTGTGGGCCTGCTTTTGTATAGCGCTTTTCCAGTCTACAGACTGCTTAGCTTTACAACACTTGTGACATTCACACACACATTCATACACTAATGGCAGAGGCTGCTCATCAGGACCAATTTGAGTATCTTGGTCTAGGATACTTGCTGCTGGGGGCGGCCTGGGATTCGAACCAGGGACCCTCCGCTCAAGCTACAGCTACAGCTACACCCGCCCCTTTTATTACAATCTATAAATCCTGCCTTTTGATGCACAACTACTTAGCCATGGACACGTAGCAGCTAAAAAGTCATATTATCTCAGGATCAAATCAAAATTCACATATGGATAATTAAGATTAATTTCAAGTCATTATGGAAAACAAGTTTGTACAATGACATTTATGTAATTCCCAAGGCCACATGCATACACAAAAAATTACACAGACTTATGAATAAAAACTATTAAGTTGGAAAAAAGTTGAGTTGAGTTTTGATAATGAATCAAAGAGTCACACAGCCTGAGGAAGAAGTTGCTCTGTACTCAGGTGGTACTGCAGCAGTAACTTCTGTATCTTCTGTAAGATGGCAGCAGCGTGACCTGACTGTGGCTGGAGTTTAAGAAGTTACGTTTTTTTTTCTCTGTGCCTTTTTTTCACCGGGGTGGTAAAAACTGCTGCTTGCTAACACATTATAGCAAGTTCATAAAATGTCAATATTATGTGTTCAGCTTGTTCTGCTGCCCCCAGCAGAGCAAAAGGTCAATCAGTGCAGTTTTAATGATGGTTTTATTGTCCCTACTGGCCACAATACACTGTTTTTGTTTTTATTTATTTATTTTTTTAAATTTTAATGGTCTCATGAGAATTAGATTTTGCCAAGAAGTGCTAATGCCATATCTTTACCAACATGATATTACTACAATGATATTATTATTGTTTCTTGTTCTTGTCTCTTTGCCTCTGCAGTCTCTGGATTATGAGAAGAAGCCGTCCTACACAGTAGAGATCCAGGTCCAGAACACCCAGGTGGATACTCGCTTCATGTCTGCAGGCTCCAAAGACATGGCCACAGTTCGGATTGCGGTGGAGGACGTGGACGAGCCGCCACTGTTTGATAAAGCAAGCTATCTGATGGAGGTGAAGGAAGATGCTGCAGTGGGCGTGGCTGTGGGCTCAGTCAGTGCCATTGACCCCGATGGAGCTCGTAGCATTGTCAGGTGAGATAAAACCTGATCAAGATTCATGCATATGGACATTAGTCAATTTTCTACATTTCCGAGATCTTAGATATACTGTGTTTTTATCACATATTCAGATATTTGTTGACATTCCCATCCAGCAGTCCTTCGTCAACTATTTTTTGCACTTTTATGTTTTTTGGTGGATTTTTACTGCCTATTTCCGCTGTCACAGCAGTGGCAGTGACTTTTTTTTAACCTAATCTGAACCAGAACAAACCTGGCTGGCTGTGATGTGAAGTCCAGTCTGGGGGGTAATAACATTAGCATTTGCTAGTGTTAAATTATAAAACACAGTAGGCCATCTAATGAAGCAGTGGTCTTTTCTACTTGATGACTTGATTGATAGCATGCTTTTATATCATTATAAAATAAATGGCAAATTGTGTTTTGATAGTACCAGGAGTGCCACAGTAACACAAAGGAAATCACCACAGCTGAAGACAACATATTGGAAGTGTCCACTCATGTCTGTTTACATAAACACCATCAACGAAAACTGATGATATGTGAGGGTCTTGAAGGGTCATCCCACTTCATGGAGGGAGATTTCAACCACTAACTCTGCTCTGAGGGGCCAGAGGGAACTCAGAAATGTAGGTTAGCCCTTAAAAAAGGAAATTAAATTGAGCAGTGTAGATGCTAAATGATCCTTATTTTTCAGCATCAATGCTGACAAAATCTGATTTGCCCGTGGCTTGTAAGTGACAGTTAACAGCACACATGTGAATGCTTTGACTGGCTTCAGACACAAATACTGACACAACCACTAACCCCTTTATAATATTTTTTTTCTAGTTATTTTGACTTTAGACTCTAAAGTAGTTGTGTCGTATCTACAGTTCAAGGCTGTTGCTCTCCTGTTAGTAACTGTCCATTACTGAAATAGCAATCTTCAGCCTTCTCTGTCACATATACTATGCAACCATAAAACTATCACTTGGCACAAACCATGAGAGGGTTAGGGTTAGACACAATAGACACAGTGTTTTCACTCTTTACACATCTTCTATATACTTATTAAGTGTCATATGCAAGAATAACTTAGCAATTAAACAAAAGGACATTTGGGAATTTCCCTTACAGTAGGCTTAAGAGAAATACCATGATGTGTGGATGAACGGAGGGACGCCAGCAGTATGAGCATGTTAAACTAAGAGGAGATGAACTGTGACAGGCAGGACAGAGCCCAGCTGGAAAATGGGGCACGGCCCTTGTTTCTCTGCATTTAAAGCAGGCTTACTGATGGAGAACATATTCCAATTAAAACAAGCATGGAACCATGGAGAGCTCTAAGAATTGATGTGTTCCAGGGGGCAAATTGTTCCAGTGTTTCTGCCTTTGTGTATGTGACAGTATCATCTATTGAGATTGTGTCAGTGAACTGTTATTTTACTGTTGAGTGCTTTGTAATTTTGATAGAGCCTGGATGTACTGAGGCAGTGTTTCCTTTTAGATTCATATATCTCTCTATGGAAACAATAATTAAGTCTGAGTGGTACATAATAAACAGTTGATAGCTGTTTGATGCTGTACTTTAGAGCTGATCGTAATATCAGGACACTGGAGATGTTCATATACAGTACAATATGAGGTTATTGTTCACAAAGCAGTTTGCCCCCAGTTTGAGAGGCACACAGAGGCAAAGGCATTTCAGTGTTATTATCTATGGAGCGCTGTGAAGCTGTGAATAGCTGCATTCAGCTAGTCAGAGTTAGAGAGTTAGAGTTATTAAAAGAAATAGAGACAGTCCACAGACGGAAGGAAGAGATCCTCAAGTAGCTGTGATGTTTTGATAAGACTTAAGTAAGATTGAATAGGAGGAGGGGGCAGAATGCGGCAGATTTTAATGCAGCACAATACTGGGATTCAACTGCTGTCCACAGTTTACTATCCAACCTTACAGTTCAAAATTTGGAGTCATTTTTTTTTGCTTTCAGAATGCACTACAGAGTTTAAAAGAGAATACATTCTGAGGCCAATTTTCAGTTATCAGGTAATCCTTGTTTTCACCAAAGTGCTATGGGTATAGTGCCTATAGTACCTGGACATATCCCTTTAATCTGTTTTGTGTTTCCACTTGAGACAGTACTTATAAATGTAGGTAGGTTTGTTGCCAGTCAGGTTTCGGGGGTAACTCCTTTCATTTGCCCAATAGTTGGGAAACTGGAGTAACTGATCTCAACCCTTCAGAATCTACTGCATTTATGAACTAAACATTGTAAATATACTGTACATTACTGACACTGTTTCTATATTACTCAGTGGCCTGCATACAATAACGTAGAGAAAAGAGCTACAGAAATGCCAGCTATGGACTAGTAATGGATTTTCCAGTCCACAGACTGCTTAGCTTTACAACACTTGTGACATTCATCCGCTGACACACACATTCATACACTAATGGCAGAAGCTGCTCATCAGGAGCAACTTGACTGTCGAGGGATTCTCAGCATTCACTTTCACTTTTCTTTCACTTTTCTCTTTCTCTCTTCCTCAACCACACTGCTCATTCCCCATGCACAGGACACACAGTTTTCATCACTTTCTTCTTAGTATGTTGTTTATGAAAACAAGCAAACAAGCTTTGCTTGAGAAAAGGCTGCAAGAAGAAAGACAGACGACTGCCGAAAAAGTCTGAGTCAGTGAAATCCTACATCAGAATGCAGGCAACACTACTACTCTTGTCTACGACTGACCATTCAGTATTTTGCAGTGTCTTAACTCTACCTTTTAGTATTGGATCAGTGGGTTAGGTACCTCAACAGAAGGGCAGCAAACAACAGGACAGCATGTAGTTTGGCATCATCTAAATCTTTTGATAATGTAAAGCCAAAAGTAACCGTTCTAATGTGTAACTCACTGGTGGGAAGGAGACATTTGACCAGGAAGTCAAGTTTGAGGGAGAGATCCCAGTGTTCAGCTTTTTCCTGACAGTTCTCTCTCTCTCTCTCCCTCTCCCCCTTTTTGCTAAAGTTGACTTCAGTTTGAACCACCAAAAGCTATTCATAAAAAAATCACTTTTCATCAGTGGAATACAACCTAAAGGTCCAGTTAAGTGTTTGGGCTATACTGCAAACTAGATTCTCTAAAAGACAGTGACAGCTGAGCTGACATGAACAGGTCCAATGCAGATGGTCTGTGTTGACATCGTTTAATAAGCTTCCTGAGGAAAAACTGTGTACTGTTGAATTTGTTCAAAGGCATCTGTCTGCACACCCACTTGGTAGTTGTTATAAAAAAAATGTATATGCTGCATTTTCTTTTTAAATCTGAACTGTTAACTTTCAGGCACATTGGTGAAACCAATGAAAATGTTCTTCCACAGTCGCATAGATTTTTCCAGTGCAACAAAAACATTTGCAAGCTGCCTGTTATGTATTTTTTCAGTGTACTTCATATATATATATATATCTGTAACTATTACATTAAATTTACATTATATTTAATTTGTAATTTCATTTGGATAGAGGCTTTGTTTTATCTGGCTAGTGCCACTAGTATCAATTTAGACTCTATCACCATGTGTGCTCCTTCATCACAGATAATTCTCCCTATTGTGGTGACTCACTGGTGTGTTACTGTAGTTCATCCCACCCACTGGCTTAATTTCGCCCTTTCACATCTTGTGGTTCATTACAGGTACTCTATCGACCGCCGCACTGACATGGACCGCCTTTTCAACGTACATCCAGGGAATGGCTCTGTGTTTCTGCTCAAAAGCCTGGACAGAGAGAAGACTGCCTGGCATAATATTTCCATCATCGCCACTGAGTTCCGTAAGTGTGATGTGGTGTCTTGATGTGGAGGGGCTTATTTAATATGTGGAGTTGAGAGTCTCTGTGACAGGTTTCAGTTTACAAAGAAAACAGCAAGAGAGCTGTGAGGAAATACTTTGCAGCCAAGGCAAATTGACTAGGAAAGGCAAGAATACAAGCATGTCCCTATCTAAGTGATGCTACAGACCAGCTCACATAAGGTGCTGACACAACAAATTTCACACCTGAGGGACAAAAAACCAACCCCTAAAAATAATTTGAGAGGTTGGTGATAACTTTGCCACAGCAATGAGATGCCACGACATGACAGAAAAGTAGGGGGGGACTGTTTTATCCAGCTGATTTTGTATTGGCTGCACTGCACACCAACAACCACCAGGTATCACATGTAAGCAGTCCAGACTATAGAGAACATATCTGGACCCTGAGCTTCTCTCCCCTCCCTCTGGAACCAGATATGCCATTTTATTTCCTCATTGGCTCAGTCCATATCAAAGCGTGTTTCGAAGTGCATTAATTAGCTGTTTACTGTGCGTCAGAATCAAAATCCTTGTCGATATTAGTTTGCCACTCAGGACTATCTAGAGTAAGGGTTAGTTTAATCCACATAATGTGTAATCATGCATCGGCTCCATGCTAAACTGCTGCTGGACAAACTTATATTCTGTTAGCCTACAAACTAAATCTTGGTTTTGTTAATGATATCAGCTATAAAAAGTAAGCAACATCTAAAATTGTCCAGCACACACACACAGGTCTCTGTGAGAGCTTGCCTGCCTTCTTCAGGTTGAACAGTTTTATAAAACACTTATATTTTCATCTTGTGTAAAATGCACATGGCAACAGATAATAAATAAGGCTTATCAATGCACAAATTAAAAAATATATAGGCCTAAAAGCTGTAAATTGGCACAGGACATGGAAAAGGCTGAAGATCCTGCTCTATGCTCTGTGATATGAATACAGAGCTCCCTCAGGGTCTTGCTCATCATTTTCTCTCTCGACTAGTGATGAAAAAAAACATAAATGTAGTGAGTCAAAGTTAAACTGTTTTTGACAGAAGAAGCTGGGTACTGTTTGGTCACGATGTGAGTCTGATGATTTTTCTTGTCATCACTCATGAAACACTGACGCCTGAAAACAAAATCAGTAAACCTTTCTTTTATAGTCCCCTAATTACCAGGTATTTACCTGGTAAATTCATGGTAACACAAAAGTGCTACTTGGTAATTACCAATGGTAATAAGAAAGTAAATACAATGAAACTATGGCCAAAATGCTGGGCATTTACCTGGTAACTATATGGTAAATTATAGTGTGTTATTGGGTAATTACTGCTGGTAATAAGCAGTCAGCTACAGTTCCAGCTATTTACCCAGTAAATATATGGTAATAAAAATGTGTTTCTAGGTATTGTATTTACCAGGTAAATACCTGGTCATTAGGGGACTGTAAAAGAAAGGCTTACCACAAAAGCTATTGAGTTTCAGCTTTCTTTAATATGAGATAACCCCAACTTCCATAAAGAAGAACTGACAGTGTCACAAGTTAAGTCTGATTGGTTGCCTAGCTTGAAGAGAAACATAACAGGCCTCCGCTCAAAATACAATATATCAGATTTTTTTATTATTTTATCTTTACTTAGACATCCACTTTCCTATGTGAGCTGTGTCTTTAATCTCTGGGCTCACGCTAACACATACAAGAGAAAATATGTAAATATTAAACACTAAAATATAAAAACACTAACACTCATACTTTCTGCCTCATTAGATACTTACATGGTGCCTTTAAGCAAGGCACTGGAATCAGTATAATGGTTTAGGCTATACCAGATAGCATTTGTGTACAAATGGAGCAGGATGTTCAGTCTTTTGTGTGTTTGCTTTTTAGATAATCCCCGTCAGAGCAGCCATGTTCCGGTCTACATCCGCCTGCTGGACATCAACGATAACGCTCCCATCTTTGCAACCGTATATGAAACCTTTGTCTGTGAGAGGACCAAGGCTGGTCAGGTATTTAAGCTCAATCACTTCATGCTGTTCAGTAGTAGAAATATTGCACTGTCTGACTTAGATAGAAAGACAAGAGGAGTGACGACGTCACTATGCGCAGGAAGTTCAATTTGTCCTTTCGACAGTTAAGCAACCAAACGTAATCAGGATGGAGCAGCATCAGGACTGACTGTGCACAGAATCAGAGCCTCAGGTTGATGTCCAATAGCATTCATCTTCTGAATCTAGTATGAAATCCACCTATTCATTCCATGTTTTGTTTCACTGGTAAAATGCACTTTAGATAATCATTTAAAAGGTGTTGACCTCTGTTAAAAAATATTCACTTTATACGTGGAGCTAAAAGTGAGAACAGAATCTACATGAGATACTTTCTTCAAACACTGGTGGCCCTGATTCCAAACTATTAAGCTAAGAAACTTTTATAATATGACATTCATGAAGGTTTAACTGGAGAATTCTAACTCCTGGGGATGGTGTGAAGCAATCACCACTTTGCTGGCTGTTGCTGAACTGCAAAATGAATACATTACCATCTGTATTACGCTGGACTTACATCATGCAATGTGGAGACAACAAGATACAGAAAGTGTCCCTTAGAAGACATTAACAATCTTTTATAGTGATTTTCAGACAAAGAACCAGTCCCCAGATTTTCAGCTGTAGCTCTCTTTTGCTGTGAAGCTCAGGAAATGGTTTGAGGATTATAAAACTTAAAAATCTGACCCACCAGCTTTTGGGTGGGCAGATTATATTTGAATTTTTAGGATAACTATTCATTTGAGAAGGAAAGCAGCACTTCACACAACCACAACCAACTTTTGAAAATTGAGACTCCTGACCAAAAACAACGCTTTTTATTTTTAGGAATGATTTAAGTGTTTCACATTCTATAGTCACAGTCAGTTAACTTTTCATTTTTGCGTGTAATTTGTGTTTGGAGCAGGTGGTGCAGTAGTTACAGTGCAGTGTTATGCTCAATGACTCGATTATGGGACATGCCATGTGGGAGAGGCTAAAGTGGGGGACTAATCCCTTCTTATGAATAGAAATACAACATTTGCATGGAATCAGCCATTACTACTACACTGGCCATTGTACTGGGCTGGAAGAATATAGGCCAACATGTATCCTGTTGGAGACTGTTGGAGATCTTCCTTTTTGTAAATGCGGAACTATCTTTTCATGCCAGCCTATTAATGTGAGTCAATGAAAGTACTGAGAAAGATCATTTTAAAGTAATAGTAAAAGTCAATATTTCATCAGTCAAAACTTAATATTACATTCTCTATGGGATGCAACTAATGTGATTCAAGTATGTATGATTAAACATGTGCACATACACACACAAACACACTCTTGCAGCTGTGAAGCTGATAACTGTGCTCCTGGAGACCACTTTTTCTTTTTTTGTGGTGGCTGACAAGCTAATCTGTCAGGTCGCTGACAGGAGCTTTCACACATGGAGTACTGTAAATCTGGTTTTACACACACACACACACATATAGTATACACACACAAATATACCATGCATCTGATCTCATGCACATTTAAAAGAATAGAAACCCACATCTGTGGGTGTAATTACACACACACACGCACACCAATTAAAATATAACACAAAAAACATAAGTAGGTACAACAACCATATGCTGATGCCACACATGCAGACACACATTATCTTGACATTCCTCAGTATGGTGGCTTGCTGCCATTGGTCTCCTCATGTCCCTGTCATCCTGCCATCCTTTCATCCTTTAAGTCCTCTGCCTTTTCATCAGTCCATCAATGTTAATCAACAGTATTTGTTTTCTGGATATCCTTTGCTGCTTCCCACAGGCTCCGGATTTGTTTATTGTACGTGTACGTGTGCATGGGTGTGTTATTGGCAAAAATCTTTGTTGAAGCCTTGAATCACTCAGCTAGTGTCTCCTATTCAATTAAGTAAGACAGCATATAGAGTCAGCAGCTGGGAAATGATAGTAATATACAGCTTTCCAGGGTTCAACTACAGTCACCCTGTGCACCCCAGTGCATTCACAGTCCTAGCTATTTACCCAGTAAATATATGGTAACAAAAATGTGCCTAGTAACACTTTTGTGTTACCATGAATTTACCAGGTAAATACCTGGTAATTAGGGGACTGCACATGAAAAATATTTGCATTAGGCAGCTCTTGATTTATTAATTATGTCAGTATTTTTTTATTTTTTTATTTTTTTTGAAAAGGAAATGGAGGATTAATACGCCTCCATTTTAGAAAGATAGGGTGGAATTTTCTATTGGCGTCTTTACAGCACACAGTGAGGACAGCAGAGTGTCAATGTTTAGCAACCTCTAACCCTGCCATCTCTTTCCACTAACTGACTGCCATATTAGAGTTTTTCTTGATTGCTTTGACCTGCTTAAAGAAAGTGGGATCCACTCAGTTTTCATCATCACTGTCTCAGCAGAGCACAAGACACCTCTTGCAAATGTGTTAACCCTTTCTCATTGGATTGACACATTTTCCCCACCCTTTTGCAGAACAGTTAACACGGATGTCATTCAAGCAGTCCACACTCCATTGTTTTAGCTATGGTAACCAAACAGAAGCCATCTGTTCCAAACTATTAGAAACTACCTACATCAGTATGAAATCACTGAAGCACCTGTTTGACAGTCCTTCGCACAAATCTTCAATGAGCAATCAGTCTGCAGGCCTTAAAAGGTGCAGCGCCTGTGTTGCTCTTTGCCAACATGGATGGAAGAATTCCAAGGCAGATGAGAGTGAGAAATAGGTGCAGAGGAATGTCAAGGTTGGATTAAGGCAAGATTTTTCCCTTGGTGCATTGCAAAGAGAGGATATTGAATTTGATGTGCATGAGGCCATGTGGCCCCATCGTCAAGACAGACGAGACTGAGTATCAATAGTGGCTATTTCACATACTATACAGTAATAGATTTTTATACTTTACTGTAATAGATTTTATCTTTATTTTATTTTCTATGATTTAAAACAAGTCCCCGGCTACGTCAGTTGTTCAGGAAAATGATGCTGTGAAGCTGCAGAAATGTTTTGTGGACTATGAGACTACCAGCTTTCTTCATTTCTTATACTCTAATAGATTTTATTTTGGTTTACATGCGTTTTGTGTAATATTTACAGTATTTGAGTTTTCGGTCACAGTTTGAAAAATAATCAATGGAATCAATAAAATGTGCATCAAAACAAACATGACAACAAATGGCACTGGCATGAAAGCTACGCACAGTAACAGGCTACAATGACAAGCAATGGTGCACTGATTCACACTGAGTGCTGTATTTTGACTTTTGTTGTCCACTGTGTACTGGTTGTCCAGTGGTTGATTGGAAGAGCATTTGTTGCATATTTTAAATGTTTTGGCACGGTTAGAGCTTTTTTGCAAACAAAATGTGTCATTTTAACCATGAGTGCCACTGTTTCAGCCTCTGTGTTAACTGTTTTGAAAATGTGGAGTTTGAGTTGACTGCTGTATCAAAGCTATCAAGAAAAACTGTAATGGATGTTGATGTCTCTGACAGCGGATCCAGACAGTGAGTGCCGTCGATGCCGATGAGCCGTCAGCAGGACACAAGTTTTTCTTTAGCCTGGCTCCTGAGGGGACCCACCGCAGCAACTTCACTGTCCGTGACAATGGAGGTAAGCAACAATTGACCAGGCACAGTGCCTCAAACTGAGTTTTTAAATTATATGGAACAGGTTCCCCCTTTCTTTTGGTTTGTGAGGCACAAAAAGGGAAATCCACTTTCGCCTCTTCTATTTATATTATTTCTTGAACCACTAGCAATAACTATAAGCAAGGAAGCAAGAATTAATGGAATATAGGCCAATGGGAGAAAGCATTTTTATATGCGGTTGATATTTCCTGCCTGGTTTCTGATACAGCATCCTCTACCCAAGCCCTTCTTGATAGAAATGAAACATTTTCTCTGATTTCCGGCTATAAAATCATCTGGAATAAATTGGAGGTTATGTCTATATCTAATTTATGCCATTCAGCTACAGTTGGGGGTGGCCAATTTCAGTGGATTATTATATCATATTTAGTAGTCAAATTCTGTGCAAATATGGCAGATATAATACATATTAATATGGACCCCCTACTTATGAAGATGAAGCAGTAATAACCACTTAGGGTGGACAGGAATAGAAGAAGAGCTTACCGCCCCCTTCAGTCCACTAGAGGTTTTTTCATAAAACACCCCATCTCTGGAAAAAAACTAAGTAAATTTTTTAACATTCATGTCAGGTTGAATGAAGTTCCTGGCTGAAAGCATGAATGAGCAGTTAAGTTTTAGAAATGCTTGAAAAAAATGGATTTCTGTCCATTCACTTGAATGGGGGAAAGTGGCCAAAAAATGTAGCGTATTAGTGAAGGTATGAATTATATGAATGAGAAAAGTAATAGCACAGCATTCCTAATGAAGCTTAATATTTTGCTGTTTGAATGGGGTTAAAATGGGTTCATGCACTCAGCTGTGAGTCCATCTAATCCCCCTCCCTCTTGTCCAGTGGACTAGAAGGGCCACAAAAATCTCTGTCAGTGTAACTGACACATATATTGTTATTTTTTTAAGACCTGCAGAAAACAGACATTATTAGAGCTACTGTGTATGATTAAACAGTTTGAGTTAAGCAAAGACGAGGCAAGTACTGAAGAACTTGGGGTTGTGAATGCTGGCTGTTGAAATGCTGATGCCAAATGGACAATGCTGGCAGTAATACATTGTAAAAATATATGGAATATATGGAAAATGTGGAATACTGGCTGTAAATTCATGGCTGGCTATAGATTCAAAATATACTATAGGCTGTGCAGATCTGTGATGCTGGTCAAATACTATGGATGGGACTGAATAGTTGAATAAATCTCCTGGTGTATCAAAGTTGGGGAACACTGAAATATTTAAATGGAGTTTCTGGCTTCAACATTGAATGTGCAGATAAAAAGTGTGTGTGTGTGTGTGTGTGTGTGTGTGTGTGTGTGTGTGTGTGTGTGTGTGTGTGTGTGTGTGTGTGTGTGTGTGTGTGTGTGTGTGCATGCTTTGACTTAATTTGTGCACTCACTGGCAAATCTGTCGCAGCTCCCCAGTTATATCTAAGTTGGTAGTGGGTCAGTTTAATGGGACTTAATGCAACAGTTGGTCAGTGCGCCTGTCATTTTAAAAGCACACTGAGCCAAAGGTTTTGGTCTGACTGCTTTCATAGGCACATGTGTGCGACCAAATGAAAAATAATGAATTTTCAACTGTGACTGTGTAAAAAAAAGTATGAATGATATCAAAATATGAGAAAATCCTAACTGAATGGAGTTTCTATGTGAATGTGTGAAGGACCGGGAAGAGTTTTTAGTATAAGTGAGTTTGAAGGGATTTATAATTGACTTCTAACCTAGCTTCAAGGAATGTTGAATATTTTGAAAGGTTTAATGGGATTTGAAGGATAAATAACACCTTTAAATGTAGACAAGGTGTGGAATATTAGAAGTACAGTGATGAATATTTCTAAAAGTTTGAAAGATATCAAAGGTCTGAAGCTGGCTGTTGAAAAGCTAATGTCAAATGCACATTACTGGCTGTAACAAATTTGGAATCATTCCAAGAATATATGAATGATGTGGAATATTTTAGGATTTGTTAAAAAGCTGGCATTAAATGCACATTGTTGGCTGTAAAAACTGTAATAAGGCCAATAATGAGTGGATGATATAGAACATTTTATGGTTTGTTGAAAAGCTAACGCCAAACAGAATAGGTGGCTTTAACATATTTGAAGTTGCATGTGAAGAGTATTAATAGTCCTAATAGTGGGGAGAAATTCAAACTGCAGTGCTGGCTTGAAGTTGTGTAGAGAAGCAGCTCATGGAGTATGAAGACATTTTACAGTGGGAAAGAGTCATATTATATGAATGGTACTGAACATTTAAATCAATCCTATAATGTATGAGAGATTGGCAACATTCAAATATTTAATTATTATTTTATTTATGGTGATTAGTAATAAAAGTGATTGATGTCAGCATCCACACTATTGTAGTAGTAGTAATATTAGTAAGTAGTAGTATTAGTAAAAGTAGTAGTAGTGGTGGTAGTTGTTGTGACAGCAGCCATAGGACAGTAATATTACAATAACCAATAATAATAGTAAAAAGTAGACTTATATATACATATATCTATAATATTGTACAATATGAATAGTGTTTTGTTATTTACAAATAATAAATATGGGTATTAAAAAAATGTCCAGATATTGCAAACCAAAAATGAAAAATGAGTTATGTACAGAAGTGAGGTAGTGGTGGTAGCAATAAAGAAGTACTAGTAAAACTACCAGTAGGATACAGACAAAGCATATATAACACTGGCTGTGTCACTGAGCTCAGTTACCTCAATAGAAACTTTTTTGAAACTTTTTTGCTTTTTTGAATGCTATTGCATATATTTTACATCATGAGTGGCAGGAGAAGAAGCCAAACACATGCATGTAGTACTTGTTGCTTGAAAGCCCACAGATCCAAAAGTGTTAGTCCTATTGCTGAAATAATCTTCTGAAAGAAGAGAAGATTTCCCATATGTATGGCTAGTTCCTGTTTAATTTGTCAATGAGGACTGAAAATTGTGGAATAAACAGGGCAAAAAGTAAAAAAAAATATTTTTTTAAGAAAGTGAAAATAGCAGAAGGATGGAAGAGATTCAACGTGCAGCATCGAAGGTGCTGTCAATCACCTTAATGAGCTCAGTACATAGAGGAGTTTATAAAAACATACAACTCAAACTGTACGATTTCATAAAGAAGAAAATATTTTCTTAATGAAAAAACTTTAATCTTTAGTCTTGTCAGTTGTTTGGATGAAGAAGAGTTTATAGGTGGGTAGGTTTGAAGATAATATGAACATTTTTCAATTTATATAAACAGGACAAATTTTGCAGAAAAAGCTGCATATTTCAAAAGGTATTGTAAGCAGAAAAATGACCTATAATAGCCATCATGTCCTTGAACCTGAGCATTTAGATAGGTGAATGGTTTATGTTGCACAATGGATGTGGAAGTAGTTGAAGATCAAAACATTTACAGATGTAAAAACTCAGTTAAATTCCAGAAGAACAATTTTTGAATGGTGTGTCAGCATTCAGGAAAATTAAGAAATTCCAGAATTACACTAATGTGAATAGTGTTATACAGGTAGTGCTATTGGTGAAGAACTCAGACAGGGAGATGTTTCTGAAAAGCTTTTATTAATCAAAATAAATCAGGAACCACATTGGACCTAAAGAGATTATGACTTCCTGTTGGGTTGTGTCTAAAACATTTATAACATTAATATAATAAGTATGAACATTAATAAAACAGTATTGATCTTGAACTTAATGAACTGCATTTGCAAAGCTCTCCATTATTCATTAAAGACATTAGTCGGACCCCATGTTTTTCCAGGGAAAGGGAGCAAGGACTTGCAAAAGATGATAAAAGATATAATCAAAATGAATACATTTGATGCATGGTGAACTGCAGGTGTGTTAACACAATAGTCTAACTGAACCTTCTCCCACTCAGATAACACTGCTGGCATCCTGACACGTCGAGCCAGCTACAGCCGCCGTCAGCAGAGTGTCTATCTTGTTTCTGTGGTGATCACCGACGGCGACTACCCCATGCAGAGCAGCACCGGCACCCTCACTGTGAGGGTGTGTACCTGCGACCGTGATGGCAACATGGAACTGTGCAATGCTGAGGCCCTGAGCAGCTCTCCTGGTCTCAGTACCGGCGCGATCATTGCCATCCTGCTGTGTGCCATCATACTGTTGAGTAAGTGTGTTTGTAATGTATCGACTTCCACCAGAGTTTTCAGTTGAATGATTACAGCATTACAGTTACAACCTTCTCAGTTTTCCCATAACATGCAGCTGCTAGCCAGTTCCCAGTTGATCACAAGTTACTGGGAGTCCCCCATCCTGGAGAAGTGTCTATATTCCACTGTAAACATGCCAGTTTATTCAATTGAGGGCGTCACCATGAGATGGTGGTTCTCTCACCCAAAAAAAAAACCCCACACACTGCACATTTCTAAACCATATTTTTCTACCCCATTACATCAAGGTTACACTTTTCTCCCACTACATTTATTTATATTTCAAAGTTGTAGCTAGGTCATATTATTAGAGCTTGAGACACCCAGCAGTATATATAGTTATTACAATTATTTCATCATTTGCCTGCTGCAGCCCTAAAGTTATGAACACATTAATGCATCAATAGTTCTAATCAACTAATAAATAATATAATACACATTAATAAACATTATTTTGAAAAGAACCATTTTTTTATTCAATTTATTCTGTCATAAAAACCCTGTGTTAATTTAGATCGTTTAAGCACATAAAATCTGTCAATGCTGATCTTTCTCCTCTGCATTCTCTGATTAAAATGTCTTCTCCTGGGTCACCCCAACAGCTCAGCTGGTAGAACTTGTGACTCAGGTACAAAGACCCTGCAGAAGACCAGGGCCAGAAAAGCTAAACTAAAAAAGTGCATTGTAACAAGAAAACAAATGTGGTAACAGTTACAGGAGATACAGCTTAATCCCCACAGTGATGTTCAGTAAAAGTGATTCAAGTAAAAGTGATGCAAGACAGTTAGGCACAGTATCACATAGCACAGTACAACAGTGCAACACAATAGAATACGCACGTATACGCACATATATATATATATATATATACACTATATTACCAAAAGTATTCGCTCACCCATTCAAATGATCAGAATCAGGTGTTCTAATCACTTGGCCTGGCCCCAGGTGTATAAATTCAAGCACTCAGGCATGCAGACTGTGAAACAAGACATTTGTGAAAGAATGGGCCGCTCTCAGGAGCTCAGTGAATTCCAGCGTGGAACTGTCATAGGATGCCACTTGTGCAACAAATCCAGTCGTGAAATTTCCTCGCTCCTAAATATTCCACAGTCAACTGTCAGCTCTATTATAACAAAATGGAAGCGTTTGGGAACAACAGCAACTCAGCCACGAAGTGGTAGGCCACGTAAAGTGACGGAGAGGGGTCAGCGGATGCTGAAGCGCATAGTGCAAAGAGGTCGCCGACTTTCTGCACAGTCAATTGCTAGAGAGCTACAAACTTCATGTGAACTTCAGATTAGCCCAAGTACAGTACGCAGAGAGCTTCATGGAATGGGTTTCCATGGCCGAGCAGCTGCAGCCAAGCCACACATCACCAAGTGCAATGCAAGGCGTCGGATGCAATGGTGTAAAGCACGCCGTCACTGGCCTCTAGAGCAGTGGAGACGCGTTCTCTGGAGTGATGAATCACGCTTTTCCATCTGGCAATCTGATGGACGAGTCTGGGTTTGGAGGTTGCCAGGAGAACGGTACATTTCAGATTGCATTGTGCCAACTGTGAAATTTGGTGGAGGAGGAATTATGGTATGGGGTTGTTTTTCAGGAGCTGGGCTTGGCCCCTTAGTTCCAGTGAAAGGAACATTGAATGCTTCAGGATACCAAAACATTTTGGACAATTCCATGCTCCCAACCTTGTGGGAACAGTTTGGAGCGGGCCCCTTCCTCTTCCAACATGACTGTGCACCAGTGCACAAAGCAAGGTCCATAAAGACGTGGATGACAGAGTCTGGTGTGGATGAACTTGACTGGCCTGCACAGAGTCCTGACCTGAACCCGATAGAACACCTTTGGGATGAATTAGAGCGGAGACTGAGAGCCAGGCCTTCTCGACCAACATCAGTGTGTGACCTCACCAATGCGCTTTTGGAAGAATGGTCAAAAATTCCTATAAACACTCTCCTCAACCTTGTGGACAGTCTTCCCAGAAGAGTTGAAGCTGTAATAGCTGCAAAAGGTGGACCGACATCATATTGAATTCTATGAGTTAGGAATGGGATGGCACTTCAGTTCATAGAATGAGTAAAGGCAGGTGAGCGAATACTTTTGGTAATATAGTGTATATATATATATATATATATATATATATATATATATATATATATATATATATATGCACACACATAGGTCTATGCAATATGATCTATGCAATGGTGCAATGGAAACTACAACTTGACATAAGGAGATCAACTAGTCCGCCCAGCTGTTAGAACCCTTTGGGCAAAGGGGTCCATAGTTAACTCAGGTTTGATTGCAATTTTATCACACATTTTTTATCTTTTCTAAAAGTACTATAAAAGATATTTTATGTTTTTAATACAAAATGGGACTAATATTCTTGCTTTATGCAATTGTATGTTTATTCTTATTGCAACATTCCAAAACAATGAAAAATACTGTCCAGAATATTCCTCAGAAAAGCCCTGCATGCTCAAAAATATGCTGAAAGCATAACATGACAAACTCAAGCCCAACAAGCAAAAACAGCTGGACATACTGACTTGAATGTCACATTCCTTAGAAACACTAAAACAATGTAGTGTCCAACCTTACACTTGTAAAGGTGAACTAAACACTGTTAATCAGCCTTCAGGCTGTAGCCGCCCATTTAGCTATACACAAGGTTTGTCTCATGTAGAGTTGTCAGGCATCTCTGTGGCAAACTATCCAGCACAGTCTGCCTTTGGCAAGGGGGAAGAGAGCTCTCTGCACTGTGTGCAGTGGTATTTGAGATTCAACGTACTTCAGTGGTAACCCAAATCACATCATCAGTAAATGCAAATATCTTTATTCTTTTGTTTGGAGAGCCATCTGGCAGGGCTTTAAAGCTGAACTTGCCATACAGAAGACCCTCTCTTTTTCCATTTTTGCTAAGGATGTTGTTTCTGCTTGCCATTCACAACACTACTGCTGCATCGCCTCCTGATTTCCCAAACTACAGGGCGGGCCGAGGGGAATAACGTGCATGCGTATGTTAATCTGGCATCAAAATTACAAAATTAACTCAGACATCACTGGCTCTCTCTTTCCTCTGCACACATTCTACAGTAACTGTACACTTTATCTATACAAATCTTTGTCTTTCTGAACTTCAGCTCCTGAACCTCTTTATTTACATTAACTTTTTCTCTCACTAAATAAGATTGTCATTCGCACCACACTCCTCTCCTGTTCATTTGCAGACATTTCATGCTGTGATTTTTGGTTCTACTGTGTATGCATTATCAGTTATTTCAGCTCCCTGACCTGAACTCCGCCTCTGCTCTTTCTTGTTGCCGCTGTGCTCTTACTTGATATAAATTCAAACTGGCCTGCATGAGCTTAGCCAATCAAGTTTTCTGCACAATTACTTATGGCTGAGCCCTCTCTGAAATCGAACGCTGTGATACTTTCTGTCTGCCATAACCGGCCTGGCAGCCGTCGTCCCATCAGTTGGTCTGAATCAAGAAGCGGTGCACATCTTCACGCTAAATCTTACTCTGTTATTAACTGTGCATCTGTGTATCATATAATACTATGATACAGTCAGCAATATGAAATTAAAATATCATCTGGGATTATTATAGATTACAATTACAATTTCAAAAGCCCCACCTCTAACCCAGCATCCACCAGTAGGATCTACATTTACATTTGCCTAAAGGGGAAGTTATTATTGTCACTCCCTGCTCCCGGATGTGCTAGTATTGGGAGTATTTGTTGGGAGTGATAGGTCAGAGCTAACACTGAATATCTGTACATGTTATATATGCATACAATCATTTCATTGTAGCTGACTGCATTGGGTCTTATTTTCATAGTTTTATCCATAATTACTGCACATTTTCCTTTGATTTCTTATCTGACCTCACTGGTTGTGTATTGTGATCACTAATCTCAAACTACTCTTATATCTTCCTGCTGTGTTCTTTTGCAGTGATTGTGGTTCTGTTCACAGCATTGAAGCGCCAAAGAAAGCAGGAACCTCTCATCATCTCCAAGGAAGATGTACGGGACAATGTGGTGAGCTACAATGACGAGGGTGGAGGAGAGGAGGATACTCAGGCTTTTGACATTGGTGCACTGCGACACCTGGATACTGTTGCCACCTTGGAGGAATCCTCTAAACACAGGCGCGATATCGTCCCCACTGACACCCTGCTTTACCCACCACACCGCCGACCTCCCCCCGCCACATCTGGTCTCATGATGCCGCCAATGTGCACGGCGTCACGGGATAATGGGAAAGTACGTGAGTTCATCAATCAAAGAGTATTAGAGAACAACTGTAACCCAACAGCACCGCCCTATGACTCGCTCGCCACCTACGCCTACGAGGGTGCAGGCTCAGTGGCCGAGTCACTGAGCTCACTGGCCTCAGCTTCATCGGACACTGAGCAGGACTACCACTACCTGAGTGACTGGGGGCCCAGGTTCAGGAAACTAGCTGACCTGTATGGGGCTGAAGACAGTGACTTCTCCTAACAAAAGCATCACAAATGCACACACACACGCATGCACACACACACACACACATACACACTCACTTAAAGTCAAAGACAATACAGGGCCAAAGACAGTATGTCTAACTACTAGAGATTCAATTTTGGATCTTGTGATCACTGCTGAAGAGCTTTAACAAAAGGTGAAATCTCCACATGATGGACTAACAGATGTTCTAGCAGATGCAGAATGCCACATGATCCTTGACCTGCCTTCAGTGTACATGGAGCCAAGTCTTCCAGACACCCTAAATATTTGATTGTGGGAATGCAAACTAATGGATGTCTAAATGTAAATTAACCAGGACAACAGTAGAGCCCATCAGTCTTCAGTTCCACAGTGTGAACCTCTTCAAAGACTCAGGTCTGAATGGAGTTTTGAATCTAAAATGGACTGTATTTTGTATTGAGAATTGGACTTTTAATACTTACCAAATAACCTTTTTGCAGAGTATTTCTTGTGGCTTAAAAGTGAATGGAGGAATGTGTTGGGAAGCAGGTCAGTCACCAACAACACCACTTACCTCTGCAAACAGGAAATGATGAGTGTGAGTCTTGTTTTTCGTTAGTGTGTTTTTGTTTGACTAAGTGCCCTTCTGCTGCCCTTCAAGCTGAACTGTGATGCCTGGCAGTTGGCTGAGACTGGAGGGGGCTAATGACTCTTATATGATTACTTATTGTCTTTTTTGCTGTCTTTTCCAAATGGACCATTCAAAGAGGGGCTGTTTCGGAGGATCTTCGCTTAAAAAAAACTGCCTTCTTCGGGACACAGAGTAAAAAAGGGGACCGTTTATATTGACTTAATGCACTGATATCTTTATGTTGATGCAGGTATTTAGATCTTCTTTTTTTTTTTTTTAGCTCCTGACTGAGTATCTGTTGTGTCAGAAATGTGGTTGAACTGAGTTCTAAGTGCTGTATCATAGGCAACTGGACGTGTTTCAGTCTTTGAAGACCTTTCACCTCTCATCCAAGTGGCTTCTTTAGCCTCCTTACAGAGTTGAAACTCAGGGCTCACACATGTCCTTAATGACTCTGTCAGGATACTCCTACACAGAGTTCACAAGCCTGCAACTCACCTTCTCCAGTTAGTTAGAACTGAAGAAGCCTCTTGGATGAGAGGTGAAACATCTTCAACAAACTGAAACATACCGTAGTTGCCCATGATACAGCACTTAGAATTACCATGACCTGGATGACTGAGAATCTTCATCAACTTCAACTGAGTTGTACTGGTGTTATACTGAGTTCAAAATTCTGACTTAAATCTCTGGATTCTGAGTAAAAAGTGAGATCTCAAATACATTTTTTACAGTAGCCCTAATACTGTTCTGTATAGGTTTTTACCATGACAACACATTCAAGTTATCTATCAGCTTGTCAAGGATGAACGCGACCATGTCAATCTTAGAGCATAACATTGGCTTAACATTTTCATCTGTAGAGTGCATTCAGATTGATTTGAACTGATCACCAGTTAGGCATGTCATACCAACATGACCTTTTGAAAAAGACACAGCCCTACTTGACAGCGAGCACTGCAGCTTGAATGTGTTTCACTGAGTGGGGAACACATTTTAAACTTCATATTATTTCATGCTTGTAAGATGATGGTTTTTTTTGTATTTGATAATAAGTAACATACTCTGGAAACCAAGTTGGTCCGTGTCATTGTTACAGCTGTCTCTTCTGCTAAGCTCTCTCATTAAAAGAGCTTGTTCTAAGGAGTCACTCAACATTGGAAAATTAATTCTTCTAATTCTCCACAGGAAACGTACAGGAAATATGCTCTGCTGCCGCTCACGTTACTCATTTGTTCAACACAAGAAAAAACTAGGCTGGCCCTTTTACTAGTTTATTTGCTTGGTTTATTCAGCCCACCCTTGTTTCTCATTCAGAGATCTGAGGTCCTGTTGTTAATTGTTGTAATTTAAAGAAACCAGAAGGCAGAGCAATCATCATTTGCTTTTATGTACTAGTAGTTACTGAAGCATAAACTCGAATATCACAATAATCAAACTCATGTCAGTGCAATGTTAAGATTAAGTTTGTTTCTAAAGGAAGAAAGATGAAAAATCATTTACCAATTTGACTTTGTGATCCTCATTTGCTCCAAGAGTTTGTATAATGTGTTTTGGCAGTTCTAATAACAGTAGCAGTTTGCTCCAGTTGTGTTTTGTCAATGTAGTCTGCTCTGAAGGCATAAAACAAAAGTATCAGCATATTTTTCTTTAAACTGTAATTCATTTTATTTGTACCTTAAAGGTCACACTGATGATATTCTTGGAGGGGAAAGATTAACAAGACTTTTTAATGTAATTTTGGGGGTGTGAAACTCACTGTGGGCAGTCTATCATTGTTATATGATGTATTATCTAGTTGTCTGAGTTTATCAAAATAAATTTTTGCAGTCAGTGTTGTTTTTTTCTCTATTTGATAATAATTAGTATACTCTGGAAACCAAGTTAGTCCATGTCGTTGTTACAGCTGTCTCTTCAGCTGAGCTCCCTCGTTAAAAGAGCTTGTCCTAAGAAGTCACTCAACAGTGGAAAAATAATTCTCCACAGAGTAGGAAAAGTTCAGGAAATACGCTTTGCTGCCTGTCACTTCATTTCTTCCAATTCCAACAGCAGAAGAAAAGCTCAGTTCTGAAGTACAGATAAGAGGTATTTCTCCTCCATCTCCTTACAGCTTTGAAGTGAAGTTGGAACCAAAAAGGTAAGTAATTAAAACTTGCACATCAAAACCACCCAGAACATCATTGGTATCATCTACAGAGCATCAGTGATATCAGTGAAGGGAGATGTCTGCACAAAGCCTGAAGAATTGTGAAAGACAACAGTTACCTCAGCCTCAGTGTGTTCCCCCTGCTGCCACCTGGCAAAAGATACAGAAGGATTTACCACAAACCTGCAGAGCAGCTCCTATCATCAGGTTGTGAGTCTCCTCAGCTCACCCTCCCTTTTATACAGATACCAGTTTTCCTAAATGATTAGTATATCATGCTATTTTCTAATGCTTACCCTGATGTGAACTTAATGACTTGAATCAAAGTTCCATTCCCTGTTCCTCTTTTTCTTAGGACTCCTTTGACTCACTATAAGGATAAAATATGATTGATAAAATTTCATTGTCCTTGTTTCATTTCAAAACTTAATATTTAAGAAAATATTCAAATCTTTTTGACTTAATAGGTAACTTGGTTAAATAGCCAGAACGAGTCTATGTTCTCTATCAATGGCTATATTTCCACAAGAAGACATTTTCAGATTCTCAGAAAGATATGAAATCTCTTTGGAAGATCATTAATGAAACTAGAAAGCCAGAATCAGAATCAGTGTACCTTTATCGTCCCATGAACAGGGAAATGTGTTTGCCATAGCAGCAAAAGGACGGTAGTGCTTTAAAAAACAATTGCAATAGTGAAAAATAAACAACGTAATTAAAAAGGTAAGAAATAGAATAAAAAGAATAAACTCCTATGTACATTTGAACATATTTAGTGTACAAAAATGAAAAAAAAACAGTGTTGCAATGTATTTACAACTGATAATAAATATGGGTACTTAGTAAAACTATGCAGATGTAGGCTACTGGGAGCAGTGCTGGTTGTAAAGTCTGACAGCAGCAGGAAGGAAGGACCTGTGATACCTCTCCTTCACAGTTAGGGTGTATCAGTCTGTTGTTGAAGGAGCTGTGATAGTGTCCTGCAGGGGGCGGGACTCCTGCACCAGCAGTGATGACAGCTTGTCCATCATCCTGCTCTCTCCCACCACCTGCACTGAGTCAAGAGGGCATCCCAGGACTGAGCTGGCCTTCTTGATAAGTTTATCCAGTCTCTTACTTCCTGCTGTTGAGATGCTGCTGGATTTTTAAATGGCCACAATGCTGTGGCCATTTACATGCTGTAATTACATGTTGCAATATGCTGTGCACATGGTCATGGAGAACTTGTGTCAAGATTAATTTTCATTAAGGCAACAGAAATATCATGTTTTGTTGTTACTGTTGCATCCCCTACAGGTAGATTTCGACACACTCTATGAAATGTCTATGTTTCGTATCATGCATTGCTGCAATGTGTTGCAATCTCTCTTCCACATCTCTTCTATGATCTGCTCATACCAGTTGCTGTCATGTACTCTTGCTTTCTTTGTTTTTTCAAAAATTCCATAAAATATTGTAAACAAAAAAAAGAAAAGGAAGACTCTGAACTAATTATTTAACCCTAAAATATGTTAACTCATATATTTCAGCATTAACTTACATTTTTAAGTTGAAACACAAGACCACATGACCAGGTTTTTGTGGGTTAATGAAACAGAGATACAAAGTACATAGATGAAACAGAATTTCATAAAAATGTGCACTATTTATTCTAGGCTTAGGTCATATAGAAATGTGTGATAATGCTGCTGATAGATTCCCTGTGGGCTCATGTTCTTTTTTGTTGTTGTTGTTTTGTTTAGATTGGTCAAATGTACTGATTTAAACCTTTAAAACTCTTCCACTCTATGTAGCAGCCCTTCTTCACATTCTGTGTGTGTGTGTGTGTGTGTGTGTGTGTGTGTGTGTGTGTGTGTGTGTGCGTGTGCGTGCATGCGCACGTGTGTGTGTGAGGGGCCATCAGGGACATTATTCAGGATTACCTCTCACAAACACATGTGAAATGCTCTTATACACCCTATTGTAACACTCTCACATAAACAGCTGAAAAATTATTCCCTCACACACACACTACTAAAACACTGTCATACACCCAAACACTCTCATACACACTACTGAAACACTTAAGAACTAAGAACTAAGAACTAAGAAGAGAAGATCTGAAATCTACAATTTTTTTTAAAAAAAATGTGTTTGTTTTTGGTGAAATGCGTTTTATAAATAAAATTTCAAAGAAAATGGTCAAGCACATCCCAGCAAACCAATTAGGCCAGGTGCATTCTTCAAAAATGCAATACAAATACACTTAAATAAATAAAATTCAGAAATAAAATAAGGCTGAGTCTCAAATAGGCACTTAAGCAGACTCTCAATTCCAAATGAGCACTAAAGCTGACTCAATACAGCAATTCAGTAGAAAGTATAAGGCTGTGAACAGTGACATAGAATTTGTCTTCAAAATAAGAGCTTTACATTGCATCCGATTGGAGTTTAGAACTGGGTTCTTAGCGGGGGGCTTTTAATTTGAAAGTAGTGACCGTCCTTAACTTGACAACTCAACAACAAGCTAACACAACCAAACAGCTACAGAGATCGAGGAGACGCTGCATCTCCTGGATCTCTGCAGCTGTCCAGTTGTTCATCTTAACGTTTGTGGATGAAGTGATGGTCTGACTGCTGTGATCAGCTGTTTCTTGGTTTTAAAACTCCCCGGCTGTGGGTCACACAACAGTGCAGGTCATTGACACCTCCACTCATCTCACTCAGAGGCCGGCACATTTCCGCCTCGTTTTTAGATAGTAGGCGAGGCTGAAATAAGTGTTCCCTCCGAGGAGGAAAATCAGCGGACCAAAACAGACCCCCAATTTGCTGGTCTCTGTCTAAAACCACAGACCAAGCCGCCTAAAGGACGGGCAAATTGGCGGCTTGGTGTCTAAAAACGGCTCATGTCTGTTGTCACCCTGCTGTGACTAGCGACGCAGGTGGTAGTGTTGTGTCAGTCGCGAAAGTGTCGTTCGAACAAACGGATCTTTTCAGTGAACAAAGTGAACGGGATCACTTCATGGACTGATTCGTTCCTTTCTCAGTTCAGTTGATTCACATTCTGTAACTGTACTGCTAAAATTAGCGCTGTGTTGCTAACATCTGTGTAGCATCATCTTAAGTGATTTTACTGCACAGTAAAAGTCACTCACATTTACAAACGTGATTCTCAGCAGCTGTCGTCACTCAAGTTTGCGAACGTGATTCACGTTCACGCTAATTCAGTGACAGCACAAACGTGATTCACGTCCTCAGCAGGTCGCTCGCTAACGAGGGACGCCAGGATGTGAATCACATTCGCCCAGTGATTCATTCATGATTCGCGAACCTACTGCAGGCAGAGAACTGCTCCACTAATGACCTGATGACTTGAATTGTGTGTGTTATTGCAACTCTAGTGTCGACTAAAAATTACATTCCCAGACAGCTAAACTGCATTCTCAATTTACAGTTTGTTTGTGACGTATCACAGATACGTTTATAAGCAACATATCTTTGCCGTTTATTGTCTTGCTTTTCTACAATGCGCTTGCCCACGTGTTTGTTTATGCAAAAGTATTTAACTTCAGTTAGGCTACTGTACTGATGATTTATTTGAATGTTAGACTAATTTGTTTCTGATTTGTCTGATATTGGAGCTTAAATGTTATCTATTCCTCGAGTGAACAATGATATTCTATTCTTTTTCAGTACACTTCAGAAGGTTTCTTCGGCTTTGTTCCAAAGTAACCGTGGGGGAATCCCTACGTCCCTCATGAGGTACGCATGACGTCACTTGGAAATTCCCATTGACACAAGTATGGGATTTCTTTATTTTTTCAGTCCCTTTGCCATATAATGTGTAGACTAGAGGTTAAACAACTGTGACCACAAAATTTGACATCTAAACATTTTTTTCTCTTTTTATGAACGAATAGTTCTTCACAGCAGATGTCTATTCAAAAAATGGCCATTATGCTCAAAACATTGGAAAGCTTGAAACATATTTGTAATAGCCTACGTCACAAACAAACGTAATGCGAGAGAAAACTGAGAATGCAGTTTAGCTGTATGGAAACATAATTTTAGGAGACATGGTTGGTTATTGGGATATAGCCATCTGATGATGTTTTGGAACTTCATTACAGAAAAGAAAAAAGTGGCACATATTTATCAACTCTATATAAAGGATAGGTGTATATCCTAAATACCAGATGGCACAAAGTTAAAACAGTCCACCAAATTAGGATTGCAAGCTTCATCGGAAACTTCACGGCAAAAGTTGTCTACTTGATTTTCTGTTTATCAAAAGTTGGCAACTTACCACAACTCATTAGGTCCCGCTATATGGTAGATTCTATGATGGATGGCTCAAGAACGACGAAAGCATCATCCGATTGGGTCTATTTCTTGCAGAATTTGACGGACCCTCCGATGCTGAATACGTATTCTTCTGGAGCGAAGACTGCCGCGGACATAAGTTTCGGCGGCATTAGGTGTGTTGGCTAAAATTTGCCTAACGATTGACATCAAATGTTCATCTGACAATGGTGTGTAATCCTGTGATGAGATACCAAGACGTTGTCTGTGACGAAATAAGGTTCGCTGGTTGATCCCAAACAGTGAAGCAATTCCTTGCCAATTCAATCCTTTTAGTTGCCCGTGTAATGACTCTAAAAGAGTGGTACAGTCTCTTGACTCTTTCACCACGACGAACCACATAAATCATAGAATGAATAGTCCTTTTATGGTGCCACAGCTCAGTGAAGTGTCTGGCTACTGAGTTATCTTGTATAGATTGGATGCAGTGCATGACGCGGACGAAAAAATCATAAATTTCGTAAGTATTTGCAGAAACACATGTCTTATCACAGGCTAAATGGCCAACTACAATTAATAGTAATAACTGCATCTTCTCTTTGAAAGGACAACACTGCACAGCTACGTAGCCTAGGTCCAGGTCGTGAACGTGATGGTTCCGGGTCGTCCGCGGTCAAAACCCACTACTTCCTGTCCTCATTTTCAAAATAAAATCAGGGTGAATGGTTAATTAAGATTTATGAGCAGATGATGTGCCCCCCCCCCCCCCCCCCCCCACCACACACACACACACACACACACACACAAGTAGCCCATATTCCGTTGTGTGAGAAGGGGGTAGGGTGTGGAAATTTTCAGTGCGTGTGTGAACATCACGTCAATGTATGTGTGCACGTTTTCAATGGGTACGTGCACATTGTCATTGTGTGTGTGAACATTTTCAGTGTGTATGTGCATGTTTTCACCCTAAACAGCCTCCCATATAAAAAATGTCGAACCAACTTACCCCATCCCTGCTCAAAGAGCACCACACGCACACATACCTTGGTCTCACAAATGCTCACAAAGACTATTCATTCCTCAAGGCATGGATTGAGCAGTGCACAGAGTGGAGGTCGACCGATTAATTGGTTTGGTCAATTACTTGTCACCGATAGGACCTTTTACGAGCTTGTTATCTGCTGAACTTGGCTCTATCATCATTTGAGGGCCACTTCTGATAAAAATACCTGAATCCTTAATCTCTCTCTCCCTATTAATCTAAACTAAACAAACTGTCACAGATAGGTAACTGCTGCACGTTAACGTTGGCTATGCAGCAGCTATACATAATCAATGAAATACATTGTATTCATGTAGCCCATAATCACAATCACATTGCCTCAATGGGCGTTACAATCTGTACAGTGAACAACATCCTCTGTCCTTAGACCCTCGATTTGAGTGAGGAAAAACTTGACATGATGACGGAAAAAAAGACCCTTTTAACAGGGTAAAAAACAATGGAAGAAACCTCAGGAAGAGCCACAGAGGAGGGATCCCTCTTCCAGGACGGACAGACAAGATGTCGCGTGTACAGAAAGGTCAACAAAATCACTTCACAAGTTTCAATGACAGAATGTGTGATACACATCAAACTATATGTAAAGTGAGTGGATCCTGGAGACGCAGGACGAGGCATCACCAAGTGGTGCCCAAGTCACATGACCTCCTGTCCACCCTGCTGACCTGGAAGAGGGCAGGACACATAAGATAATTGGTAATAGAGAGATGAGAGTGAAGAGGCGTCACGTTTGACTGATAGTGAAAACAGAGGAGAGCAATGATCCAGCGGAGCCCAGGGTGTAGTGATCTGGATCTGTCAGTATGTGAGGCAGCAGGAGCCAGGAGAGGTAAATCCCAGGGGCCCCTGGTCCATCGGAAGGGAGCCTGAATGAAAGAGGGAGAAGGAGGAGGAAGAGGAGAAGCAGGAGGAAGCTATAGAGGGTGTACAGAGTGACACAGCTTGCAGCTTGTGGGAACAGAAAACAAAAACAAAGGTTAGAGAAATGCGATATCAGAATAAACAGATTGATTCTTGTCAGCAGCACAATGTAAAATCTAATACTAAAGGAACTCATTGAGACTGACACCTACCCACTGAAGAAGCTAACAATCAAAGTCAAAGACATGAGTTTTGAGTTTAGCTTTAAAGGCGTCAGTAAAGCCAGATTGTCTGATGTGTACTGGGAGGTTATTCCATGTGGACAAAATTGTTGGAACCCTTCAATTAAAGAAAGAAAAACCTAAAATGCTCACTGAAATAATTTGAAACTGACAAAAGTAATAATAAATAAATATGAACTAATGAAAATCAGACATTGTGGTTCAACAGAATCTTTTTAAAAAACAAACTAATCTAACTGGCCTGGACAAAACTGGAGCCTGCTCAACATTCAGTCGTCACCTCTTTGTTTTGACACACAAAACGTGTGTGTGTGTGTGTGTGTGTGTGTGTGTGTGTATGTATACACACACACACTATATTGCCAACAGTATTCACTCACCCATCCAAATAATTGAAATCAGTTCTTCTGATCACTTCCATGGCCACAGGTGTAGAAAAGCAGCACCTGGGCATGCAGACTGTTTCTACAAACATTTGTGAAAGAATGGGTCTCTCTCAGGAGCTCAGTGAATTCCAGCATGGTACTGTGATAGGATGCCACCTGTGCAACAAGTCCAGTTGTGAAATTTCAACAGCAGCTCAGCCATAAAGTGGTAGGCCAAGTAAAATGACAGAGCGAGGTCAGCGAATGCTGAGGCACGTAGTGCGCAGAGGTCGCCATCTTTCTGCTGAGGCAATCACTACAGACCTCCAAACTTCATGTGGTCTTCAGATTAGCCCAAGAACAGTGCATAGAGAGCTCCAATGGGTTTCCATGGCCATGCAGCTGCATCCAAGCCATACATCAGCAAGTGCAATGGAAAGCGTTGGATGCAGTGGTGTAAAGCACGCCGCTACTGGACTCTGAGCAGTGGAGACGCGTTCTCTGGAGTGAGGAATCATGCTTCTCCATGGGGCTGTCTGATGGACAAGTCTGGGTTTGGTGGTTGCCTGGAGAACAGTACCTGTCTGACTGTATTGTGTCGAGTGTAAAGTTTGGTGGGTTAGGGTTAGGGTCAACCTCAACCCGATAGAATACCTTTAGGATGAATTAGAGTGGAGACTGAGAGCCAGGCCTTCCTGTCCAACATCACTGTGTGACCTCACAAATGAGCTTCTGGAAGAATGGTCAAAAATTCCCATAAACACTTCTAAACCTTGTGGAAAGCCTCCCAGAAGAGTTGAAGGTGTTATAGTTGCAAATGGTGAACCGATGTCATATTAAACCCTACTGATTAAGAATGGGATTTCACTAAATTTCATATGCGAGTCAAAGCAGGTGAGTGAATACTTTTGGCAATATGTGGAAATGCCTTGTCTTTTATGGATCCACAGCGCTCTCCAGTGGTGAGCCCTGGTAAGATTTGAAGCCAATGTGAAGTCTTTATCCTACTCATTTATGCATATTACCAGTCAATGACGAAGTATATTCCCTGTTATAATACTATTAGGCTAGAACTAAAAGGAAAATGTGCAAGTAATTATTTCTACTGTATAATCAAGGGTGTTAGGGTGTTTAACCAAGTACTGTTATTTTTGAATGTTAGTGATTTAATGACTCATTCACCCTGCTGGATTCCCACTCATGAAATATGAGTTGGTGTCCTTTCACTCTGAAATTAGTGTCTTTGAGGTTAGAAGAAAGTTGGTTAGGGCTCTGCTGCATTCAGTTATTCTCTTAATATTTAGCTGCTTTCACCCTGCATGCAAGTTCACTGACCGCCCACATTTCATTCATAAACTCATTATATTAGTTATGATAGACTCAGCATGTTTCTGTTACCATCTCATTTATTTACTCTGAACTATTTAGCCAAATCAATATATTTTACCATATGTAGTTGTCTGTGGAGGTTTGTTTTAATATGAGGAACCAATGGTGCGTCAAGTCAATACTTCAGTAATGAGATTGAATAAATTGAGTAAATTGTATTGAAATTCATTGAAATGAACGATATTTATCGCGTCAAATTTCATTAAATTCCTCCAGATTAGTCAAAGAGATAAAAGAATGGATGTGGTGCCCCTATTCAAGTGTTTTATTAATCTCAAATGATTAATAGATGTAATGTTTAAGTAGTGTTTCCACTACACTAACGTTACACATTAGAGGTATTTTTTTCATGAAGTAATTCTCCACTTGATGAAATACCTTCCACATATCACTCTGGCAACAGGGTTAGAAAATAAGGACTGACATTAAATCTTTGCAGTCCCGTTAAACGTTTGAAACAGCTGATTTTACAGGAGGCTGACAAGTGTGGCATTAGAATCATATGTAGACTTGCATAGAATTACTGGGAGTTGCTTTGGACAAAAGTGTCTGCCAAATGCCCTAAAATGTAAATGTAAAAATGCATAGCCTGCCCTCTCTTCATCTGATCCGCTTTCAGTTGATTTAGTCAGGAATATATCGCAACACCAGAGGGCCCTAATGTTCTGTTCAACAGTTTTAATAAAGTTATATCAAAGATTTTTCAGTTTCGACATTGTTACATTTAAAGGATAAATAAAAATCCTTAAAATATGAATTATATAACTATGAAGCACCTGTCCAGCTTTCACCAACAAAAAATAATGCTACTAATAATACTGCTCCAAATTAAGAGCACCTCAGATCAGAGCCCAGATGAATGCCACTCAGAGTTCTAGCAGCAGACACATCTCTACATCAGCTGTTCAGAGGAGAATGCACCAATCAGGCCTTTGTGGTCAAACAAACCTTATGAGTCCAAATTTGAGATCTTTGGTTCCACCCGCCGTGTCTTTGTGCGATGCAGAAAAGGTGAACTGATGGTCTCTACACGCCTGGTTCCCACCGTGAAGCATGGAGGAGGAGGTGTGATGTGTGGGGCTGCTTTGCTGGTGACACTACTGGGGATTTATTTAATATTGAAGGCACACTGAACCAGCATCTGATCCACTGCAGTGTTCAGTAAAGCTCTGGCTCTTTAATGACATTGGAGGTCTTTCCTTTCTTTTGAAATGTAATTTTTTACCTAATAGATTACCAATCAACAAATCAAAATTTCATCAACAAACCCTCCTAACATGGAAGCTGTCTTCTGTCCACAATTTCTCACCCCACAAAGCTTTCCTCTGGAATAATAGCAATATTCTTATATGAAGCAAATCCTTATTCTTGCTAAAATGGTTTGAAAGATGTATCATCTATATCCTCGATCTTTTTGGTGATGCTGGTAATTAATTAATGTTGTCTTATGAACATTTTATGTCTGCACACAGTTTTCCTGTTCCCTCCAGAGAATTTATATCTGTAACTCATTAATTTAACTTAGAAAAAGCCACTTGAGTTACAGTGAATATAAAACAAGTCAACCTGTACTGATGCTTCGTGGACTTGAACTAACAGATAGAAGGTGTAATAATAAACATATTTGACAGTGTTTTCAAAGAATGAATAGAGTTGTGCCTAGAGGCAAGTTTTACTGAGGGTCCCAAATAGAGGACATAAACTGGAGAAGAGTTTGGCTTCTACCCCACAAATATTGCATGTCTAACAAGGCTAAAAAAGTACATTTTAAAATACTGCATAATATATACCCAGTTAGTAGTGTTGTTGCTAAGTTTATAGATTCCTGTACAATTTCACATCTGTTTTTTCATTGTGATATATCTAAAACGTTTTGGAGTGATGTTGAATCTCATTTTTTTGATGCTGCTAACTCTCTATACTCTCTTACCCTTAAACATGTTATTTGCTTCTATGTTAACCCAGAATATAATGCTCTTGAACACATGATGAACTTTGCTATCCTAAATGCAAAATGTTATATTCGCAAACAAAAATTTGCAAAATCACCACCTAAATTTGCTCCTTGTCTCCTGGAACTGAGCTCTTTGCTTAAATCTCTGTTTTTGTTAAATAACAAAAAAAAAAAGCAATACATTACTGAGTCATCATGAAAAGTTTTTCCCTGAAGCCCCAGTTTTATCTATTTATTATTTATTTTATTTTTCCTTCTCTTTTTTTCTTTTTTTCATTATTATCAATAAAGTCCTGGCAACCCACATGAGAGAGAGAGTTTAAAAGCTAACAACTCCCCTCCAGGTAGTTAGACCTGAAGAGGCCTATTGGATGATACAAGAAAGTCCAGTCGCCTACAATATGCCATTTAAAATTACCATGACCTGGATTACTGAGGCCTCCATCAACAAAATGAGGGAATCTTACAAGGCTCTCTTCAGTTTTCTGAAAGATACAAGTTTAGATTCTAAGATAAAATAAAAAAAATAAAAAAAATCATTGATGTATGTATTTATTTTATGTATTTATTTTTTGCCCTGGTGCTTATCATGAACTTTTATAATGTAATGTGATATACTTGAAACGCTCCGGTACAGTAGGTGGCAACATGCAGTCGTATACGTTGGTTTGAGCCATCATTAAAGTACAGAAGAAGAAGAAGAAGAAGAAGAAGAAGAAGAAGAGCGTTCTGACCAACGTGATCGTTTATGTGCAGGAGAGCGTGCACGAGACCGTGACATTGATAAGATAAGTTGAGAATTACGTCAACGTTTCCTTCACACAGGGAGTCAGGAAGTTCTACGCAGGTCTCTGTTTAAATGACTTCTGTTCCGCCGAAGAGGTTGTACAAGGAGCTGCCGGTGTGGATAGTAGAGGACCACCATGATGTAAGCCTTTCCTCGGTGTGCTGTGTTATAGCTGTGATGTACAACCCAATATTGCGTGTGGAGGCTTCCACTTACTGTACGTGTAAACAATGAGTATGCGCCGCTAGCCTTCGCTAGCCTAGCTATGAATGGTTTTAATTATTTTTGTTTTGTCTGTACAATCGTCAGAGTGGCATTATTTTTTTCACAGAGATACATTTAATGTTCATGTCAGCCTGTCAGTCGCCTTTCAGCCAATCACCAGCCTCTTCTCTCATTTAATATAAGTGGTGTCTGGCCCCTTCAGTCTATTCTCACTTTTACCATGTGTGCTACAGTACTCATACAAACAAGCACTGTTTTCTTTCTGATCTGTCCAGTAGACCTGAACGCTACAAGTACATTGTCTTGTTTTGTTTGCAGTTTTGTCATTTCATGCGCCATTTTTGAGTCACTAACTCAGAAACAGAGATGGTATCATCCAGATCACTACAACTACCTGGAATTATCGAAAGTGCATCTTTTGGTTATTGGTTAGATGAAAGTGGCCACAGATTTAAGTGGGGTTCAGATTGTACCTGCAATTCCTGATTTGTCTTGCATCTGATGGGATTGTTAAACTGATAAAGACTGAACCTCCAGTCATCTGCGCCCACGTTTATCACCTGCTACCAAACTGTCAACTTCTGCTTTAGTGAATTTCACTATCTCGGATTGTTAAACGTGTTACATTCTGTATCAGCTTTGCTAACAGTGTAGCAATTACTGCTGCCCAAAGACTTACCCAGACATCTTAATTGTGGATGTTGTGTGTGTGTGTGTGTATAACATTACTATTTATTATGTACAAACGTATTTTATGTCTGTCTGATGTGTTAGATAACTGCAAAATGTAATTTGCGCTCTTTCTGATGAAAGTGTTGGTAATTGTTTTGTGAAGTGTCTTATAATTGTGTATAATCAGTAATTTCTAATGTTCGTCTTCTATTTCATGAGTAAAAGGGCTTCATATTGCTGGTTTGATTGTGTCTTTCCCAGGTGGTGTGTCATATCTATCGTGCCATTGCATCAAAACACCTCCCGCTGGAGAACATAAAAATGGTGCATTTAGACTCCCATCCCGATCTGCTGATCCCCGTCAACATGTCTGCCGACACCGTCTTTGACAAGGAGAAACTCTTCAGGTACGTTTGGCTTAGTAACAGAACAGTGTGTTGCCACCCGGACCAACTCATTCTGAGCTTTCCCTTTAGTCTCGGGACAGCCATATCATGAAGCTGTGGCTTTTATTAGTTCAGGCAGAGCTTGTCACTGCGATGTCAATTATCTGTTGGAGTAACTGCTGCAGCATGGCTATCAGTAGGGTTGGTTCACCCAAATGAAAAGTGCTTGGTAGAAAAAATGACTTTTCCCTTACAAACTGCTGACAGTGTGCTCTGTGAACTTTTTAATGACCTCTACAAAAATATTAACTCAGGGTGGTAATTACAGGTTACCTCATGATACGATATGCTACATGGCCCCTGTACTAACTATATCATGATACAGCGATTCTGCCATAATCGATATATTGCAAGATGAATCACTGTATAAGTGACAAAACAAAATGCCTGTAAAAGGGTTAGGCACAGGATTTCTCTTTGGTGTCAGTATGACAGAATCTGACAAAAAACTGAGATGAAACCCTTAAGAAGTGCATGAAGTCTTCGTTTAGTGCCTCTTTTACAAACACACTGACTTTAACTTGTCATTGTCCACATGTGTCATCACATAAAAGTCCAAACTGTGAGAGAACAAAACAGTTTTAACCAGTTTTTCATAGAACAACTATGAAAACAAATCAGTGTTAAAAAACAATACACCTACCTTTATAAGGATATATATCTATGTATATCTGGACACATTTCACTGCTTATCAACTTGTGTTATATAAACCTGGAACATCTAAGAATTTACCAGCTTGCTTAACATAAATCTAAGATCATTTCAGTTTTTTTTTTTAATAACTTGTATTATGTAAACCTGAGCATATTTCAATTCAACCACAAATATGCATGTTCTTCTTCAGGAACAACAACTGATGAGCATGCTCAGAGGTGACAAACTTCTTTGAGCGGTAATTAGCACCAGTTTGAGTCTCCTGCATCCCCTGTGTTCGTAGCCCCTAGAGGGGCATTTCACACTTGGTATCAATAAAATGGGAGGAAGTGAAATCCATCCATCATGGGTGAGTGCAATTCTCTCTGCAGACTGGAGTGCATCGGCCATCTTTCCTTTCACCATGAAGAGCTAGAACAGCTTTTTCATTGGCGGAACTTGGAAGTGCAGAAGTGCAGCACCCGTACAGTTGATGGCGTGTACAAGACACAAGATGGCTGAGAGTGAAATCACTGCCAGGCACTGGAGAAGTAGGTTTGCTGTACTGCCCTCCTCAGAGTGTATCAGTGCCACCATTTAGAAGAAGTGACACAACATATTGACTTTCCTTTTTGCAGATGTTTAACTGCTTAAAGTCTATTTGTGTGAAAGCTGTTCTTGATTGTATTATACAGTGAACTGTTGTGTTTGTTCTTTGGTCTGGGGGATTATATGCTCAGGATTGTGTTTATAGTGAGAAGTCTTGGACTCTATAATTTAATAAGGGTAGCTTTTTATGTTGTTAATTATTCAGAATATGCAACATTATTTTTGTATGAAAGCTGCTGGTATATAATTCTACATTTTTAAATGAAAGCTGTTTGTGATTTTGGTACAGCAAAATGTTTGTTTTTTTGTTTGTTTTTGTCTGAAGAATTATATTGCTCATCGCATGTAACAGGTGACTACATGTGTGTAGCTACAGGCACACCTTTCTTTTCCTGTTGGTTCTTTGCAAAGCTGGGATGTTTGCTGACAAGTGTAACCTTCCAATTGACTTCCATATCTCTTCCATTTGTTTTATTATTAATAGATATTGGAAATAAATTCAGAATTGATCATTGCTACTAATACTTTGCTTTAGAAGTCACACAGTGAGGAAATAAAGAAATCCAGTATATATAAAAAAGAAAATGCATCAAGATGTAGAGATTCAAACCTCTAATGGTTAGGATTGATTAATGATAAAACTGATTGCAGGTCATGTCGCCCAGTTCTGATAACAGATAAAGACATCTGAAACCTGTACAAATCACAACCATCTGCATGGATAACATTACTAGATGTAAGGAAGCTGCCATTGATTGGGCACCGATGTTGTTATTGGCTGATATGTGTTGTAAAAAGTTTGATCGGTGGGCCCTATCAGAAGATCTGATCAGATTAACGAGACAGTTTGTCCGTTTGCCACTTAAATACCACACATAACACGGAACACTGCTGCACGCCTGCTGCCTGCTCCTCCTGGTGTAAACAGCGTGATGTATTTCTCTTGCTCCTGCCAGCTAGCCGTTTGTGAGTGACTGGATAGAAGGACCGGTCCCACAGACCGGATCTCATAATGTTTGGTCACGTGCTGACAGGCCAGACAGTGATTATAACTACCTCTGACACAGTACTGAGGAAAGACATCAGTTTATCATTTGGCATTGTCTGTTCACATTTTCTGTCGCCATTGTTGGTTCAGGCCTTGTACCACGAGAGCAGACAGCTAATGGAGCTAACAGCTGACTGAGCTAACAGCTTACAGCTGAACTAAACACAGCAGAGCTGTCCAGAGGAACAAGAAGTGTTAAACAGTGAACTGAGGTAAAGAGTTCACACCAAACAAATGTGCTGAAGTACTTTAACTAAGTACTGTGTTGTCAGTGTGAAAGTACGAGGTACAAGCAGTGACCAGGTAGTGGAATTGTGGCTTAAACACTGAGACACAGAATCTTTCCCAAATTCTGCAATTTATTTACTTTTCCTGAATTCTGTATTTTACAGTTTACAGTTTTTTTGTTTTTTTTTGTTTGTGTTTTTTTTTTGTTTCAGTGAGTTGAGTATAGAAAACTGGATCATCCCCATGGTGTATGCTGGCCATGTGTCCTGTGTGGCATGGCTGCATCCATACTGGGCCCAGCAGATCAGAGAGGGAGAGCACAGGATGGCTGTAGGAAGAGACTTGTCCACCACCACCATCAGGTAGCATATATGCACTAAAACTTTATTTCATATTATTAAGTCCTCATTTGTTTTACAAAATGTTTGTTTTACTGTTAGGTCCCTCCTGGCTGCCCGATGCTTTCTACACGTACACAAAAAAATGTTCTAACTGTCAAAGGTTACTGCAAATGTGCCCATTCATAATTATTCTAGAATTATAAGAAAGGGAGATTTAATGTAAAAAAAGCTTTAAAAAATATAATAATAGATAGTAGTGAAACATATAAAGTTGGATTCTGTGTTCTTTCAAAAAAAAAATAAAAATCAATATGCAAAAATACATGACAGTTTTATGAAAGCGGCTGTAAATATACATCATCATCATCACCACAGTGTCACCCTCTGTTGGAGAGGTCTCTGTTTTTAAGTTAAATTTTGAAAACATCTAAAAACAAAACTTTGTTTTTCTCTCATTTGGCTCTTCTCTATAAAATGTGTCCATTTCCGTTTGAAACGTGTGTAACTGTGGGGTTAGATCATCATCTCCTAACATCTCAATTTAATTGTAAATGCCATAATTTATTTTTTAAACTATTCCCAATACCTTCCAAATGTATTGTAAGACATGGAACATTTCTAGTTCTTATACTGAATGATTACTGACTAATAATGTTTATTTGGAACTTTGTTAAATTCCTTATTACATAATAAAAACTGTTAAATGATCTTGATTTGAAAGATTTATTTTGAGTAGGATTGTTTTATCATCAGTTATTTATGTCAAAATAACTTTGAACAGACACATAATAACCTTCTTTGTCTAATAAGACAATTTTCTCAGCGATGTGTAGAACCAATATGGCAGCCAGTGCTTCCAAACGGGTATTTTTTAACTTTTATTAGACTTCTTCTCTCTTCTTGGGCCCGTCCACATTGGGCTTGGTTGACATTTCCCTCATTCTGCTGGTAGTTGCAAGGTTGTCTTATTATCATTCTTGTAGGTACATACAGTAGTTTCTGAGTTTTCAGCATGTACCTCCGGCACAACAAGCCAGAGGAATGGAAAACACCTGAGATGAAGTGCAGCCTTTAAGTATGCAACAGATTTTTTCCCTGTTTTTCCTCATTGGTTCATCATGAACTCCATTTCTTTTTATCTCTATCTGGTTCTCTGCAGGCTGACCAGTACAGACAACTACTTTCTCAGTGATGGTCTGTACGTTTCTGAGGATCAGCTTGAGAACAGTAAACTTCTCAGACTGGATGTGGTCAAGGTCAATCCTGTCAAAGCAAGTCACGGGTCAGCTTCAGGTGTGTACTTTAGCTACTGAGGGCGGGTAGACAGTAGCCATGGAGATGTCTATCGACTACCCCCCAGAAGAATCGCCACCTTAATGTGGTGGAAGGGTTTTTGTGCAGGGGGAGAGAAATGTGGTCGGATGCCAGCCTGTGCTAAATGGGATGGGCTGTCTTGGTTGACACAATTCTTTTGTGGAATTTGGTGATAGTACCTTTGGAGTGGCGTAGTGGGATGGTGGTTACCATCTTTGCGAAGGAGAGTTTAGGGGGGGAACAATTTGTGATGACTCCGCCAGTGTTGTCCTCCATGCCTGGTCCCATGATATTCTTGGCCAGGATCTTAAGGTGCAGTCATTGTGAGGAGACTGTCCAGTTTGGGAACCTCTGAATTTCATCTCTGCTCTTTGCAGATATAGTGGTTCTGCTGGCTTCCTCCGCCCGTGAACTCCAGCAGGCACTGGGGCGAGTGTAAGCTCATGCCCCGAGCAAAGGCATTAACATATCTTGGGTTGTTGTTCACGATTGATGGCAAAATATCTTGTGAGATGGACAGGTGGTTTGGCGCAGCGACAGCAGATGCCTACATGCCTCCCTTTGGAGGTTTTCTTGGCACAACCAACTGAGTGAAGACCCTGTGGCAGACGCAGAGACCACTGGAGAGATTATATAGTACATCTCATCTAACCTGGGTTTGCCTCAGAATCTCCCAGGAGTAGTGAGAAAACCTTGCTTGGGAGAAGGAAGTCTGGAATGTCTGGCAGCAGCTTTTTAAAAAAAGTGTTTCTAGGTTTAAAGCATTTTCGTTGTTTTGCTGTCAGGCTTCCATCAGTTGTATCTTGTTTTAATAACAGCACAGCCTGCTGCTGACTGTTCACTCATGCCAGCACTCAAGTGATTGATCCCTCAGTGCCAGATCAACATGACAGAGTCATTTGGACCAGAGCTGTAAAATTTGAAAGTGCCTTGCTTTTAAGACACTGAGTATACAAAATAATCACATCTCCATTTAGCAGGAGCGAGGCTGCTCTCACTGTTGGACTTAAATGTTGATAAGACAGCAGAGCACGCCCCCTTATTGTTATCCACATACACACATGCTTGCTTTCAAATGAATTAGTGCTGTCAACTTTTGGAAACAGGTAAAACCAATCATGAATCATAGGATGGTATCTGTTAAAAAGAACTGTAGGAGTGTCTTTACTTTTATAGAAAAATATCTGGGGATATTATTTTCAAAACTTGTGAGCTGTTGACTGTTGCTTATTTAGTTATTGATATTTGATCTTATCAAGAGAAACTTTGAAAAACAAAGTTTTCCGAGGCTTAAAGGGTTTTCTACTTAAAATATACTCTATTATACAATGTGACCAGTCACTGATTGTCCCATTGGGTTAGGTTTAAGGATTAGTAGTTAGTAGACATGATGTTATAATTGCAATTGTAATTTAGATAAATAATAAAACTGCTATTGAGCTAAATGTTTTGTGTTGACCTATTCTTTTACTGTATGTCATCATAAAGCATTTTGCTTATGCTTTTTTTTTTTTTTTTTCAAACACCAAAGTTTTGATGGATAAGTTTTACCTTGAATTGTTTAATTGTAGCAGCAGTACAGTCAGTGCAGGTTAGTTTCTTTAGTCACATTACCTGCTGCTCTCCCAGGTTGAACCAAACATCTACAGCAAAAACTACATCTTTTATCATGTCTCCCCTAAAATATGTTGTTACAGAGGTGGTTTGGTCTGCGTTTTTATGTTCAGCAGTATAGAAAATTTAAATAACAGTGATCATAGAATTATTATAGGAGTTCTAAAGTGTGTCTCTGTGATCCTCTTCTACACATTGCTACTTGTCACTCTAAATTTGAAGCGACACCATAACATAGAATTGAGAATTTATAGCATGTAGTTGAGAGAATATTTAAGATCCAAGATGAAACTGACAGAAGGGCTGGACTAAGAAGAAGGCACAATTACAAATGTGGCTGCTACGTCAGCTCCATGGACAGCACCATGGATTTATTAATAAACAGTTACTGATTCTAACTGTCACACTATTTCTAGATGAGAATGTAGAAGGGGATGAAGATTAACATGGGTGATGCTCTTGGTTGATTTGGTCATCCTCTCTCATCCCTCCTCAAATCATCTACTGAATGTAATTCACTCAAAATGGCAGATTAATCTTTAAAAAAAGTATTTATATTGGACTGCATTATATTATTCAAGTAGTGGTGGTAGTTACCTGAATGTATAATTCCATAATTAACTCTCTTGGTTTATTATTTTCCATTTTTGTGTTTTATTTCTTTATCAGGTATTTAATAGGATGTATCACCATTGTTTCCTATTCCATGTTCTATCTTTGGTTATATTCTGTATATTCCTAAATTAGCAATTTAACTTAGTTCAGTAATGGAGCTGACCTCAATCTTACACTGTTCTGTGTGGCATTTCAGAAAAGAAAACAGAAGAGGACACAGAGAGATGGTTTGTCAAGAGAGCACGAACAGAGGAAGATAAAGGTGCACAAGCCAGCTGCTCTCAGTCCCTCTCAAGATGTACAGACACACTGCAGCCAGAAGAGAGCAGCAGTGGGACAAAGTTGGTGGATGATGATGATGATGATGATGATGGTGATGATGACGGATCCACGAGTTATGTTGTTAAGAGAATATCTGCATTTCTGAGTGAGACCGAGCCGTACATCTTGGACATTGATTTGGATTTCTTTACATGTAAGAATCCCTTCAAGGAGTTATATACACAGGTATGTCCCACTGATACACCTCCACCTCACTCTGTGTGTGTGTGTGTGTGTGTGTGTGTGTGTGTGTGTGTGTGTGTGTGTGTGTGTGTGTGTGTGTGTGTGTGTGTGTGTGTGTGTGTGTGTGTGTGTGTGTGTGTGTGTGTGTGTGTGTGTGCGCGTGTGTGTGCGCGTGTGTGAGTGTGATTATTGTAGAAAAAAAATACAATAATGATGTAAAAACTCATTAATCATGTAGTTAAATAGAGCCAACTGATTATTTTTTAACCTGTATTATTGATTAGATCACACTCATCAGTGGAAGATTTTAACTTAATAAAAGAAAACAGGATATCTCCATGAGTCAAGCGTTTGGAATGATCTCTGGTCTGACTCAAGAGGAAATACATCATATCCAGAAAGTAACGAGTCCATGGGGCTTCTAAAGGAAAATAACTGGATTGAAATAGGAACACAATAGTTGTTGTCACCAACATTAGAAAACAGACTAGAGACTGGAAGCTTATACAGTATAACCCTCAAAGACATGGACAGGTCGACAGGTTGATAATTCATGATTTCTGGTGCTGGACCTCCAGTGGTGGGGTAGGTCAGGCATTACTCGTGAAGATGCTAAAGTGAAGCCCGGAGTTCTGCGCTCTGGCGGATTAATGGAATCTAATCGTGGTATACACAGAAGTAAACTAGGCCTTTATTTTCAGTTATGAGTAGTTGAAACCATAAGCAGGTCATCACCTACATACCTGCCATTTATATCTTAAGGAAATTACTGCTTGGAGATTTAAAGATATAAAACATGAATAGTGTATAATAATAATAATAATGTTATGAATGGTGATGGTTTAGGCTTTAACCTTCAACTTCACATTGTTTTTGTGTGGAGAATACAATAATGTAATTTAAAATAAAAGTATATTATAAATATACATCTGTATCATCACAGTGATGAAATGGACTCCCTAAAAATGTAATATTTGGTGAGGGGATGGCACTGTAGGTCCTGCATCACAGTTTCTCTAACTTCAAACAGAACAACAACAACAATCATATCCTGAAGAAAGATGAATGCGCTACTTGCATTTAAAACTATGTGCCTCCACATTAAGATCCCTCTGTAGTTTAAATGCGACATACATGTAAAACATGTTTCCAAGATGTGACCTCAGCTCCATGTTGTCTTTGTGTCAAGGAAGAGTTCACCATCCTTCAGGAGCTCTACAACTTCCAAGGACCCGGCCCTGATGCAGATAAGGTAGTGATGCGTGTGTGGTCGAACACGTGCAAACGATGTATGTGTGAGAGCTTTATTTTACACACAGGGCTGCATAATGGAATGCTATTGTGTTCCTGTGTGTCTGGTCTGTGTGATTGATTGTGTGTGTGTGTGTGTGTGTGTGAGTGTCCAGGAGGAGCTTGATGCGTGTGTGGATCGTCGCATACATCAGCTAGAAGACTTGGAAGCAGCTTTTGCTGACCTGCTAGAGGATGATGGGGAAGAGACAGTTACACGCTGGGCGAGAAACCCTGGGTAACATTTCTTTGTAACAGTTCAGAGAGCTAAACAACACGCCCCCTTAACATTGAAGTCAGTGCAGCTATTAAAGGGCAATTTAAAGGATAACACTACTTTTCATTGGGTCTAGTACTCAACCTATGATGAGGTGTGTTGTTTTTTGAGTGACACATGTCAGCAGTTTCTATCAATACTGATTAATTTCCTTACACTTCAGCAAATGATGCAGGTCAAGGGATGATTAAGGAGTGAAATTGATGCTTAGTCTACTAACTCTATATTAAGCAGTAAACTAAGTTTTCTGAAACTTAATTGTGATCATTTAGCCTCATCACTGACAGATAAAGTCTAGCACTTTTAGAATGTAATTGTTCGTTCTATAAAGTGTACAGTCATGCATTGTGTCATTTGTAGTCCATGTCCATGCCATTGCTCTCTGTTCATGACTGTAAATTTGTAATTTTTTTAAGGAACAGTAAGAGCTCAGTTTCTTCTCTTTTTCCTTTATGTGTTTTCAGCATGGCTTCCTTAACCCAACTGGTTTCCAGTCTGAGGTCGAGAAACCTGTGCCCTGACTATGAAATGGTAAGGATGTTACTGAACCTGTGTACTGTGACTGTACCTACCACATCTGTACAGAAGGGGAATGGGGTGGCAGTTTCGTTCTGCTTCTGATCCACCAGTGGAAGTAGTAACAGAGCCTCAACTGAGGTGGACGATGTCTGTGTTGTACCGCACAGAGACATGCCCAGTGGAATCAATGGTTAAGGGTTAGCTGTCAGCATGTGTTCTGATGCTGGTCACAGTTAGACATCTTAACATAATATCCTTGAGTTATCAGTTAAAAGATAAATGTCCCACAGAGCAATGTTACAAGACCAAACAACAGTAATGTAGTAGCAGGTAGTGTCTTCAACAACTTCTATGAGAAAAAATATGTATAATCTATATATGAAAAAGTCACTGTTATTGTGTTTGTCCTACCAATTAGAAATGACACACTGGAATGGCTGTAACCACTGCTTGGTTCAGTGTGAACATAGAAAAGGCAACGCATAAGCCAGCCTCAGTTGTGGTGATGCAGTTTATGTAAGCTTAGTAACTGTAATATGATGATGCTAAAATAGACTTTTTTTTGTGTGTTGTACTACCAGACTATGACTGCTTCTTTCCTTGGGCTGAATCCCCTCAATATATCCTGGGCCTACCACTAAATAGGATCTTAATTTAATTTCCTATCCAAGGGCATATAGGGGCATCAATATTAAATGGAGACTTCTTCTTTCAAGTGAAAAGTTTCTTGTACTAGTAGAGTAATTATTGACATGGATGATTTTGGTAAGATGGACGTTTTTATTTCTGTCTGTTCGCTGTCCTTTTGTTCACGTGGATGTGTGCCTGACCGAGACTCAGGATGCAACTTAAAATGACTGTTGCATCTTCAACATCTTCAATAATATGAATGAAAGATTCAGAAATGATTCAATGATAATACAGTGCCTTTTCACTTAAAGGCTTAACCCATCTCAAACATCATTCCTTCATTCTGTCTCCATTCTTTTTCCTCCTTTTACCTTTGAGTTTTTCTGTTTCAACCCTTCTCCTCCCCCGTGTGCTCTCTGTCAGGTGCATCAGGCGGGGTTAACCTGTGACTCTGTTGAGCTGCCTCACCACATCAGCACTGATGAAGAGATCGACAGACTTGTCTCAGCTGTACAGCTGCTTCTGAAGGCTCTGCCCAAACCTACACTGGTGACTATGTCGAGGTAAACATACAAAACAGAGTTTAAAGTCTGTGGATGTCAACTTCTGAATATAAATGTTATTTCCAAAAAAGAGGTTAAATGTGTTTAACATGTGTTTTCAGGTCAAGTCTAGATGAGTACTGCCCAGTGGAGCAGGTGGATTCTGTCCAGACGAGAGTGCTGGCTGTACTGGAAAGCCTGTATGGACCACTGGATTTGCACAAAGACTTTGAAAACAACAGCACAGAAACTCTGGTCCCTTAAAGCAGAAGTTCTCCATGTTTTATGTGGATATATCCCAATCAGTGTTAATGGTAAATAAAGTAAATTTGGGTAATAAATTCCCCAGTGTGTGGTGTCTTGACAGGGAAAGTTTGTCTGTTTGCACAGCCTGCCTACATGTACCACGATGTACTGCACATAACCTCCTGACGCGCCTTACCCCGAATACCTCCAAACCTTCCATCTGGATTGTTTGGTCTTGTAATGTTGATTTGTGGGTTGAAGTGTTAGACATAAGTCTCTTTTATTTTCTGAGTGAATTATCTGTTTAGTTGTTCGATAACGGAGACGTGGATCCAGGGTGTCTATCCTACCAAGTCTTTGTGACATTTCTGCCCAAAAAACAGCACCTGCCCCTGACAAAAAACTGGACTGTGTCTCCTTCCACTACTGTGTTGTTGTAGTTGCTGTCTTGAAAAACATCAACGTAATGGTCAGCCCTGCCGACTGAGACTTTACCCTAGAAAACAGCATCCCTTCCCGCTACCGACAGAACAGACCGGGCTGCTCTTTACTTATGCCGGGCCGCTCTTTACTTATGGCGATTGTCATTATGTAACTTAGAGCAAAAACTTAACTTTGCATGATGCATGGTGGGTCGGGAGCTCAATCACAGCGCATTATAACTGCGTCCATATGATTTTAAACAGTCTGCCAATACACGTATAAATGAAAAGGTGGACACTGGGGGAAACATGTTGGAAAAACCACACAGATCTCAACATCATGATGTGTACTGTTACGCCTCTTTTGGATCTGCAACGTCAGACTGCTGTATGAACTAAAACACTGATGCAGATTTACTGGGGCTGCTTGGTTCATTGTGAACAAACAAAGGTGGAGAAATGGTGAGCCATCACTGTGGCGAGAATGTGGAGTCTCTGTCGAAAAAGGGCTATTGATAGGATGCTGCAGCTGATCAGACCAGTCTGATACATCATATCACTGACGTTTCCTTCAGAGTGAAAACGGGTAACAAATTAAACTCAAGTGTGTCAAGATCGATTTTTTTCAATTTTGTTTTTGTTGTGGTTCACCAGTGAGTTAAAATGTGTCAGCCTGAGACAAGGAGAACAAAAGCACCCCAGTCTTTATTTTCTACATTGTAGAGAAATACTGAAGACATGCAAACTATGAAGGAACATATTATGACAAACAAAAATGTGTTAAACAAACCAGAACAATACATATATTGCGTTGATGACAGCTTTGCACACTCTTGGCATTCTCTTAATCAGATTCATGAAGTCAGCACCTTCAGTGGTTTTCCAACCGTTTTATAGGGGTTCCCAAAGGTGCTGAGCACTTGTTGGCTGCTTTGCTTTCACTCTGCGGTCCAACTCATCCCAAACCATCTCACCTGGGTTTAGATGAAGGCCAGCTCATTTGACGCAGCACTCCATCTCTCTTCTTGGTCAGATGGACACCACAAGACCTGGAGGTGTGTTTGGGGTCATTGGCCAGTTGAAGGGATGTAACAATATCAAAAACTCGTGGCCCAATATCATCACGATAAAGAGCCCACAATATGATATTTATCACATTGTTGCATTTTTAAAAAGCTGACTTGAAAAATGTCCAGGACAGGAAGGGTCTACAGTAGACGAGCAAGATACAAGCATTAAGATTACGATAAATGTACCTTCTAACCTTGTATATTTACGTCTCCTTGTATTGCGATCCAACAGAAGTAGTCTCTTTGCCTGCCACTGTTAAATAATAAAGTTGAAAATAAAAAAGTGATCGATGTAAATCTGGTTTGTTTGCAATTATCTTTGAGTTTTCAGTTTTAATATTGTAAACAAGTCAATACTAATAATGAAATATTACATTCTAACAATTGACTATTGGGTAGGTAAAACAAGATAAGGATTCATAAAAGAAGGGTCAGAATGAAAGCAGCAAAGCCAAGGTAGCCCTTTCATTTTGCCCATATAGAGCTCAAGCCTGTTAAACACTGCAACCTACCACTTCTATGATACATCTCAATGTACTTTTAATTTGACCTCCTTCCCTCCTTAGTGACATTCTCTATTTTGAGCTGTTTCTACATTATTATGTAAGCTGAACATATTACAGATTTAGATTTAGATTAATTAGAATAATGACTATAAATAATTAACTTCCAGCTATCCACAAATGTATTATGGATATCTGTTAACAGTTGAGATAATTAAAGCCACACATATTCACTAAAGTTTTAACTAGTAGCCACAGTGAACATTATACAACTGTCACAGGTTGTTTGGTAGCCCACTCCTACAGCCAATGAATAAGCCCAACAAGAGCTAATAAATTAATGTGGACTTGCTGTAAATAAACTCACAGCATGGCCAGAAAAAATGTAAACAAAAAAAACAAAAAAAAAACACGAAGATTTGGAATCTGAGATGAATCTGAGGTTAAATCTGATTTTGAATCTAAGGAGTTATCTTAGTTTGGGGATGTATACATGTATCCTCTGTTAGGTAACTCCTACTGCAAGTGGAACTGGAAATATTATTTCCACATTTTTCCCTATAGAGGACACCATTGCTCCTCAGCGTCCCATGCCAACCCTAAAACACTCCATGACCAGGCACTTTACCAAGTTTAGCTCCGAAAAGTTACAGTATCAAAGCCAGGTGCTGTCATGTATGTATGTAAAGGTTAACTGCTGGTGAAAACGGGGCCAGTTGTGTGTTGTTTTCCAGCTGTTCCGAGGCCCTGGGCGTATACAGAGCGCACGTGAAGGCATCATTTAGCCAACGTGCCGTGTTTGTGTCTCCGCCTTGTCAGTGACAGAACGCCAACAGAGGAGCAGCACAGCCAGCAGCACACAACAGGCAGAGCGGAAAACGAGCTAAAATGAAGGAGAACAGTCTGCCCCGGATAGTTGTTATAATCTTATGTCTGGCCGTTTTCATTGCCGTTTTAGTTATTAACGCTTTGGCTGGAGCGGGCAGAGGTGAGTGAAATATCGTTACTAGCCTAAACTTGAGGTTGTTTCAGTGCGTTTCTCAATGTCGGCTGACTCGCTTCGTGTTTACATTTGACAGAACGTTCTTGTACGAAGCCACATGGTTTTTGTTTCCTCCTGAACTTACACAACAGTGTTTTCTCTAATTACGAAACTGAAAAACCCCTCCCAGTTAGTTAATGATGTTCCTCACGCTCCTGCCCACAAAACTATGTGGGATTATTTCGTCACCGTCCCTAATGTGAATTTAACATTTTAACTAGGAGTTGTGTAATAAGCTGACTTGTTATTTAAAGCGTTTGCTTTTGTCTCAAGATACACAGATGATACGAGATGTGTTGTAACGTGCCGTGTTCATCATGTTAGCAACGGCAACATCTCGGTCAAACTAAGTCACTGAATCTTTGTTAGAGTTAATGGACTTTGTTAGCAAACACATGGCAGGAACCAGCTGAAACGTGTTAACTGGAGCTCTTGTGGTGGCCCCACACACCCTCTGGAGTTGGATGGGGAACAAAGTAATTTTAGAAAAAAAAGGAAGAGGAAAAAGAGAGGAAAAAAAGCTTACGTACATTGTTGGGGTGTGGCATTAAAATCTAATTCGATGCCTTCAGGCAGTTGATGAGACATTCACTTCATGATGGGTGACGCCCATGGTTGCTACACGTTTTATGTATTTGTTTTTTTGTACCAGTCCACATTTAGTCAGACTGGTAACCACCCACTGTAGTAACTAGGATTGTACTTTTTATGGCACACCCAACCAATAGTTATGCATATTGCTGATTCGGAAAAAAAATGCGTTTCTTAAAATGACTCCCAATAAATTGATGACAGTGGACCATTTATCATGATATTTACATACAGAAAAAGACAGCTTCAACAATCTCATATAATAATATATCTAACATGTAATGCATATATTATTTGTATACAATTTGTTTTTCTTTCAACTTGAGGTACTTCTGCTGAGGATAACTGACATGCTATTATTTCATTTCATTTCAATGCAGTCATTGTCTGGTGTTAATGGGCCAACATCATTTTCTCAATGTCTGTCTGTAAAAATAAAAAGCCAGCCGCGGAGCTGATCCAGCAGAATGTGACCTGTTGTTTCCGTGCTGTTATTGCAAAATAACAGGTTAAGTTTCTATATGTGAACACAAATTATTAATTTAATGTTTCACACCAAATACATACCATTGCTAGAGCAAAAATAAAAAAAAATCCTGCTGATTGAGAGATTACATATGTAAAAGAAGACATTTCAGTGTAGCATAAATAGTCCTGTTTTCTTATAGAATGACGCCTTTGTCCGTATACTGTACTTGTTCATGATCTGAGTGAGGCTCCTTAGTCCCAGTTAAAGAAATATTCATCTGACCGCATGCAATCATTTTTTAGGCAAGAGACAACATCCTTGAAGACAAAGTTTGACTTTGGCCCTTTGGTGTCTCTGCTTTCTAGGTCCGTTCCACTCCTCTACAGGTAATGTGTCGGCCCGCTATGAGACGGACATCACTCCAGCTGGCTGGACCTTCTCCATCTGGGGTGTCATCTATACCTGGCTCACGCTCATGGTCCTATACAACACTACATATGTGTTCAGAGGGTAGGCTAACACCACAATGATCAAACTGGATATTTATTTCAGCAGCTGACTTGTCTGACAGGACTCATTGTACAGACCAGCATGCCAAAGACAGCACTGATGCCATCATGTTACAGACGTACTCAAGTTTTGTACTTCAGCCCAGTTTTGAGTTACTCTACTTTAATATTTACCTCATAACTTAAGTTAATAGGTACTTTGCAGATTACATGTTGCATCAGAGCCGAAGTTGCAAATATTTAAATGTTGTTTTTATTTTATTTTTGTCATTTACAACACTGATTATGGTCAGGAGAAAAATACTGAAAATTAGATCAGATTATCACTTCACCCATTGTGTACAGTGTATACATACATGTAAATTAATGTATATATGTCTAAAGTAACTTTTTGCCTTGCCAAAAAAATATTTTGATACAAGTATAAACTATCAAACACAACACTACTTTCAAGTCCTATCTGTATAGGTGACTTTCACTTTTACCAAAGTATTATTTTGTCACAACACTACACAGGATACTTCACCTTTACCTTTCACTCACTATGACTTTTGAGTACTTTATACCACACTGAATGACACTGATATTTGTCTTTCTGTAAATAGGTCCTGGGCTCAGTGTCTGCTGCCCTATGCTTTCTATTTTTGCTGGCTGGCCAGCATGGTGCTGAACATAACATGGCTGCTGCTGTGGGACAGGGAGTATGTCTTCTTCCTCTACTTTTTACATTATAAACACTGACAATTTCAAAAACAACAACACCATGCGAAACACAGGCTAAGTGTAAGTTGGATTTGGCTGGGTGACACTATGGGTAAGGCCTAGGCAGTGAGGAGCACTAGAGGTCCACTGAAATGAACTGTATATAAGAATAACCCATTGTTACATTAAAACAGTGTAATGTGTTACCATAGAGAGGAAGAGGGATTGGGGACAGTGTATTCAGGTATGAAAATAGTGAATTATATTTATCAGTAAAACTGGCTAAAAATCTTCTTAAAGGGTAATCTGTAAGGTGTGCAGTATGGTCAGAATTATTTGTAAGCAGCTTCTTCAATAGTCGGTGAAAACTCTTTAAATTTGAACATGTTTTAAACCTCTGTTCACCAGTGACCACAGACATTTTTTAAATGTGTTTTCATCGCTTGAGTTTATTAAAAAAAAATTCAAAGTGAATTTTGTTTGATTGCAACTGAGAAGTGTTTTGATCAATTATTTTACAGATTGATTTTTTGCCCATTTTTGTAATGCAAATATAGTTCAATTCATCAATATTCAGTATGGTTGCCTCTTTAATAAGCTTTGAGTCAGGTGGGGAAACCCAGTCATCAGTATAATTATGAAATAAGGGGGGGATCTTGTGAAACTGCTCTCAGTATTGTTCTGTGGGTGATCATCACTTAAAAACTGACATTAATACAGCAATTATGATGCGTTAAGGGTCCCTCATTCTTTATCTCTTTGTCTTGCAGGTTGATGCTCGCTGCTCTGGTTGTATTAATCATGATAGCGATTTCCAACTACAGTGCTCTATTCTTCTGTTGCTTTGCCACGGATTACTATGGACTCTGGTTACAGACATACCATCGCAAAGACCTGGCCTGTCTCAGAATACTGGTATGGCTTTGTGTGTGTGTAATATACCTCAGTGTTTTGGTGAACTGTGTTTTCCGTTTGTGCAGTACACTGCTGATGGAAAAAGTCTCTTTTTTAAAACACACCATTGTGAATGATGTCAACCTTGTGCTCTTACACGGCGATGTGTACAGGTCCAGAATGGTTTGGCTCTCTACACCACATGGACAGCCATCGCCTCTCTGATCAACTTCTCTCTCGTTCTGCACCTGTGGGGTGTGGACAGGAGCACAGCAGCAACAGCGTCTCTGTGCATCCTGTTTGGAGAGGTGATGGGATGGTAAGCTCTGATTGGAACTAGGAATCTATATCACATTTTAGATAAGTTACACAAAATAATGAATAGAACTGGGTACCCTAGTAGCTCAGTTGGTAGAGTGGGTACTCCATGTATACATCCTATGTCCTCCCTGCAGTGACCTTCTCTCTGCCATTTTTAATGTATGATGCTGTATCTTAATGGACAAAGAGATGTAAATAAAAACCTTTTTTCCCTTTAGAATATTTGGCATGAAACTTGATAAATTTTACTAAAAACAGTTCTAACTGGAGGGGAGTTTGCTGGCTTTAAACACTGTGTGGGTGTGACCTTACAGAGTCGTTAAGGACATGTGTGAGCTCTGATTCTTTGGGCCACAACTGGCCTTCATGTGGGTTGCTAGGGTTAGGTGTGTTAGGCTGTGAGGGGAGGGAACTCAGTACAGCATTGCAGGTGGGTGATAAGTAATGTCATATCCCACCTCCTCTGTTCAAAGACAGCCATTCCAGTTTGACATAGATGGATGCTTTTACTCCTCTTTCAAACCACCTGTCTTCTCTGGCCAAGACATTTACATTGTTGTCCTCAGAGGAATCATTTTTCGCCTCCAGATGTCCATTGAGTCTTGACCTGAGGAGTTGGGCCTCTGGTGTTGTATGCTATTTGTTTATGGAGAGGTTGTTTTGTTGCCCCAGTGTACAAACCTGTGCAGTCCTGGCAGTATTGAACAGCATAAACTACATTACACTGTTTATGCCTGGTGTTTTGTCCTTAGGATGGACAAGTTTCTGCCTCAGTGTGTAGGTTTGAAATTAACTGGGACATGATGTTTATTGAAGATTTCTCAGATGTTCTGCTACATCAGGAATGAATATGTTGTTAGGTTTTCTCATCTTCTCCTCTCTGTCTGGTTTGGATCTTTTAGAGGTAAGTGACCAAGTGGCACTGACTCTGAAACGCTGAGCTCACGTGTCCTTAACAACTCTGTAATGACACACCCACACAGATGCCAATGATACAGCACTTGGAATTTACCATGACCTGTATGACTGAGAATCTTCATCAACACGTTACTAAACAATTGCTTTGTGTGCAGGTTCATCCTTGAGAACTGGGTGCTGGACCGTTGGGTGCGCAACATCCTTACTGTTTACCCTGTGGTGATCGTGGCTCTGGTCGGGAACATCATGAAACATTTTAACCCAGCGGACCCCACTACAAATTCTGTGTTCATGGGTGAGTTTAACATATTGGCTACTCCAACTGTAACTTCACCAACACCAGCTCTTTTGCTATCTTTCACAATTAACTAAATGAATACATTGAGAATGAGAATGTGTGTGGTTTCCTTTTTAACAGGGCTTTACAAAGTTTTGAAAGTTCACTCAATTGCATTTTTTTTTTTTTACTTCTTTCCTTTTGTGTCGTATCAGTTGTATTGCTGGTGCTAGTGTGTATCCTGCTGATTTTCCGAGTGTGTACCGTCATCTGGAGAAACATCAGGCGGCCACTCCACTCCCCTGGCTCAGCCCGGCTGATGATATCACCACTTGATGGCAGCAAATTTAAGGTCTTTACTTAAACAAAAGTAACTGGTTACAGTCTCTCCAATCCCACTGCTGTCTTTAAACTGTCTGCCCAGACCCACTCTTATTTACAGTTTAAAACAAGCCATTCCAATACTCTAGGGCAATACATAAAGCGTAAAAGAAATGTAAAGTTTTTGCACTTGTGTAGGGGCTAGTCAATAGTCATTGATTTGTATGAAAAACATGGATATGAACTGTATTTCTTTCAGTGGAATGTATGAAATGAACTTGAATGAAAAGGGGGTGTTAAGAGTTTATAATGGTAAGATCGAAAAACTTCTCTCAAACTGCAATAAGGACAATGCCTCTACATCTGAAACACTTGGAAATACTAATACACCACTTCTGTTTTCACTGACTATCATAAATGTTGTGAAGGACTTTATATACAAAGGCGTGCATGTGATTTGATTATCATATTTTGTATCATTATTTTATCACAGTATTATTATTGCATTTATGGTCATTTTTGTCTTGTCTCCATTCAGTGAAAATGGACATGCGCTCAACTCACTGTTTATTTGCTTTTTGACTATATAATTTGAGAAAATTAACTATCATTTGTTTTCAGGACTTTGTTAAAATCATTCTGAATTTCCAATTAAAGCATTCATTTTTAACAACTAATGTTGCCTGGAAAGTTTTATCAAATTAAATGAAAAATGTATGTGGCTGTTAGGTTCAGACGGGATCTATCTCACCATGGAGTGTATTTACTTTTTAAAACTGGGAACCACTTCACTGATTGTACCAGAGCATCACTGCAGCCTCTCCTTCTCCACTGTTCATACCACTTCTTTAATATGATAGCTGTTACTAATCAGACCAACATCACCCCCAAAGTCACTTGTGGTCTGGATCAATACTTGATTTTGACTGGCTGCAGTGTGTCAATGAAATCTTGATGTATGGACACCTACTGAGCTAAACAACAAGTTCCACTGAAACAGTTCACCATTATGACTTGGCCTGTGTCAAAAATGAGTGGCATTCACATAGCTGCCTGCAGACACTGTGATCTTTGAAAATTAATTAAATGAGAAAAATGTGAATATCTAATTGTAGTCCTTCAGTGCATTGTCCTCTAAACACCACAGGATGATGCCCACAACACAGAAGCGCCACTAAGTAACCTACATTGTTCTCTGGACACAAGTGACCGTCTCACTTATCATTCAATAGTCACTACTTCATTTCCCATTTTCTACTTCCTCTTTGTCCATTTTCCCCTTTTTGTTATTGTCTGCTTTCCCCTGGGGGTATTCCAGAAAGTGGGTTTTGTGATAACTCTGAGTGTGTTAACCCTGAGATGAGAGAAACTCTGAGTTTTCAGTTCCAGAAAGAGAGGTAACTTAAACTCTGGGTCTGTTACTGCGGTAACTTACTCTGTGAACCTAACCTCCTAACTAACCTGCTCACTGGCAGGTTTACCTGAACAAACCCTGAGTCTGACGGAGCTGTCTGACAGCGGCTGTCCTCTCCTTCTCAGTCCGATTATGTTGAAGCAGAAATAATTCACAGTTTTACATCAGGAGGAGAGTTTAGATTCATTTAGATGAGCTCTCACTCCCTGACGAGGACTGAACCGAACAGCAGACCGCTTCTCATCAGTCTGTCATTTATATTCTCCAGCTGCACAGCGAATATCAGGCTACACATCATCGCTGACGAAAAAGAGAAATAACTCACATTTCATTTGGCTTTCTTTATTTCTTTATTTGGTGGAGGTGGAGGTGAACACCACTTCATGTTCAACTACTCCGCAGGATGTTCAGACACAGATGTGTGTTAAACATTATCTGTTGGTGGTAAAAGCTACAACAAGTAAAAATATCCACTGAATAAACTTTTACTTTGTTTAATATGTGAAATAAAAGTGAGGAGCCATCGTGAGACACTGCCTGGAAGGACAACCAGACATACCAGAACCAAGCAGGCATGGATGGAAAACAGATGACAAAGGTATGCTCTTAGTAAATTCAATCTTGTTACTGCAATAGTATATGCAATTTCTAAACATTTAGGCTTCTCATTAAAGTAGATGAGAATTAGCCAGGATAGTGATCAATGTGTCATGGATCTTCCACTCCTTCTTTTTAGGTATGCTGATGTTGGACTGGATGCAAGGACTCCAGCACCAATGGCTGTCCTAGAGCTGATGGCCTGCAAGTGTGTTAAGACCTGTAAACTACCAGACTGCTTCTGCCTCACCAACAATCTCAAGTGCATGGAAATGTGCAAACTACAAACATGCACCAATCCGAGAGAGGAAAAGGAGGATGGAGTTGAAGATGAAGTTGCCTTGACCCTGGACTATGATGATGATGATGATGATTAGGATAACACCAAGCTAAACTGAAGAGATGAGTCATCGTTGTGATCGAAGACTGGTTTACTGTGGACTCCTTCACAATAACATGGAGTGAAAACTGTAATGAAAATAAAATACGAAGACAAATCTTGTGTCATTATTTTGCAACTTATCATTGTACTGTATACAAAGCCATGAACTAGCCCTATCTTGTAAATAGTGGGTCAATTTTGACCCATTCATCCAGGTGTGTGTAAATTTGATGTCATAATATAAAATCAATTTTTGTTCATAAAGTATGAAAGGAAAAATGGAAGAAATGATCAGTGGTAATCAAAAACAAGATATTTAAAGAATAATTACAATATTAAATCATAAAATGAATTGATTTCAATAGACAGAGCAAAGAAAAACTCAGCCAGCACAAAGTAACAGGGGAAATGAATGCGGGTCATTTTTGACCCATATGTTTAAATTTGATGTAGTAATATAAAAACATTTTTTGTGCATAAAGTATGAAAGGAAAAATGGAAAAAATGATCAGTGGTAATCAAAAACAAGATATTTAAAGAATATTTGGAATATTAAATCATAAAATGAATGAATTTCAAAAGATGGAGAAAAGAAAACTCAGCCAGCATGAAATAACCTGGGAAATGAATGCGGGTCATATTTGACCCATGCTGTGCATTAGAAGGGGTGTGCATATGTTATGCATCAAAGGGTTAACAACAACTGGAGACTGCGTACAGACTGATTGTTATGTGTCTGATAACATCTCTAAACCAATTGTAATCAGAACTAACATGATCTGAGTGTCTCTGTGACATCCTGTGCAGACTGAAGGCTGCTGGAAAACTGTCTGATTTCAGTGCAGCTTTTTGGCTGACGAGGGTGCCCCCTGCTGCTGCAGCTCGGCTGGATAGCAGATGAGGCGCAGCAGCAGAAGGCATCAGCTCATCTCCATAGCCAACTGTCATCATGTCACGTCTGTGAGTACCAGTGAACAAGGCATATAAAAAAAATAAGCTACTGACAGACAGCCCTCATAATTCTAATCATAAATGCAAACTGACTACCTATACAGTGTATGCTTCAGCTGAGGGCCCTTGTAGACCAGATGAAATGAAAGTCTGCACCTCCATCAAGACTTGGTGACTTCTACAAACACACCCGTAATCTCCGTGAGTCTGCAAGTGTGGGGTGAAATTTGGACATTTGGATGCCACCTAGAAGGAGCAGACTCTATCAGCAACCCAGTACAAACATGGAGAATGGGCATTCACAAAAATGTTCTTCATTTACATTCGATACGGCATCACATTACAGTCAAACAACAACAAAAAACAAAACACAAGTTAGAGGTCTGCTAAATCAAAGAAGCTCATTTTAAATTTCTATATAGTCTAATGGTTTTGGGATCTGGGGGAAGGTCTCTGACAAGATCCTCAAACACATTAACGACAGGTTTAACAAATTGGAGCAGACTCTTCAGATGGTACAAAGCTCCCAAAAAGAACTAATGGAGAAGGTACAATCTATCAAGGAGCAGGTGGTGGAGCAGGAAAGTCATTTTAGCCACTTGGGAAAGTCACTCTCCAGCATGAAGAATGAGGACAGCACACTCAAGTGGTAAGATGGACAACCTCGAGGGCATTTCACGTCACAGTAACATTAAAATCAGGCATACCTAAGCTAGAAGACGGGGGTAAACCAACAGAGTTTGTTGAGGCCCTGATACTGAAACTTCTTGGTGAGGACAACTTCCAGTCTAAGGTGATTATCGACTGGGTGCACTGGACCCAGTGACTGCCACCTCCAGAGGGGACCAAGTCCCACGCATGTCCACTTTTACCAGGAGAAGGAGCTCATCCTGCCACTCCGGAGGGCACGAGAGCTGGAGTACAAAGGCAACAAGGTGCTTATTTTCCTGGTTTATACACCAGATGTGATGCAGCAACCACGAGAATTAAGTGAGGTGCTAAGATGCTAAGATGCATGCGGGAAATGCTTAGAGTGACGGCGGCAAAGTGGTTCGGAAAAATGTTGGCGAAGGATTGCCACAAGTCCGAGAGGAGGAAAGGGGATTCTCCAGAGGTGCAGGGATCTGTATACCTGGCTGAAACACCGCGACGGCGTAATGTATGGCGTAAATAACTATGAACAAGTTCATTTTAAAATTTGTGAACTGAACTTTGAACTAGTTCATGTAGAAAGTAAACTTTCCCAACGCTGTACATCAGCCTTCCAAACTTAAAGGTTTAAGCCCTGCTCTCACCGCTACTAATAAAATTCATTGGTTTTGATTAATAACTTATCACAAATAATCAAAATATCCTGTGAACAGAAATAAACCTAACCTAAAATAAAATAAAAATTAACCTTAAATGCGGCTCTTAACCCAACATGCCAGCTCCAGCTGCCTCTGTCAACTGCACAGAAAGATATATTATGTGTCCAGTATCTGACTTAAAAGCCTCCAAAAGGCATCAACACCACAAATATGGCTGAGGGATCAAGTTAAAGTGAAACTCTCGCCAAAAAGCAACTAAGGCTTTATTTGTGATTGAATATGAGTCAAACCTTCATTTAAAAGCATGATTATGACGAAAGAGGCACTAACCCTAACCCATTTACTGTAGTTTCGTTTTCGGGCAAGCTAATTTTCAGTGGAGTGCTAGGGGCACTGGCATGCTAGCATCAAAATCGCTATTTTTAAAACAGTAAGAAGGCTCGACACAACATGAAACTTTGCTCGTAGTATCACCAGGGTCTCTACACATGAACACCAGCATTGAGTAGTGATGGGAACGGCAGTTCTTTTTACTGAACTGAATCTCTAGAATCCGTTCAGTAAAATGATTCGTTCAAAAGATTTGTTCACTGAATCTTTCAGTGCTCTCCAACTTCCTGAACTGATAACAGCCAAACGATCCATCATTAAGTTAATAATTCAGCCCTGAGGTTCACATTCACTTACTGAAGGACGGTGCGTTCAGGGACTATAGTACACAATCATTCGCGGGAGACGCAGCGCTGCTCTGAGTGGTATACATGCACTAAAATTATTACACGGTGAAAGTGTCCTCTGTGCACAGTAAAATCACTTAACATGATGCTACACAGATGCTAATTTTAGCAGGACGGTTACTGAACATGAATCATCTCCTCTGCCCTGGCTGAGTGAGAGACACAGCGCCATTTTCAGCACAGTACGTGAACAAGAATCACGTCCTCAGCGTCAGTTCTCTGCCTGCAGTAGGTTTGCGAATCATGAATGTATCACAGCGCGAATGTGATTCACGTCCTCACAGTTCTCTGAGTGAGTCGGGGCAGTTCCACTCCCGGCCGGCATGATCGCGGCTGAGCTCAACTGAACTGAGAAAGGAACGAATCAGTCCATGAAGTGATCCCATTCACTTTGTTCACTGAAAAGATCCGTTCGTTCGAACGACACGTTCATGATCGACACAACACTAGCATTGAGAACACTGTGTACACAGGGTTTGCTAAAAAGAAGGTTTTTGAGCAACTCACCATAGGAGCTGGATCTCTGGCGCGCCGCCATCATGGCAGACAAAAAGTGCCAATCCATTCAGGGACTCTGCATACACAAACAATGTTCTCAGTGACATGATTCAACCTTCATTTAACCAGGAAATGGACTCAGTGAGATTAAAAATCTCTTTTCCAAAAGAGTAAGTAGGCCACTTTGTGTACTGTTTTGCATTGGAAACATGCTGGATTGTTTATGGCCAAAGCAAAATTCTTCCTGTTTTGAACTTTTTTGAGTTTGCTTTGCAACAGGAAATAACAAGATTTCTGAGAAATGTACTCTCAACTGTCCATGAACTGCTGATATCATGGCATGAAATACCTTCTTTGTTATCTGCAGACCAGCAGTGTGACCAGTGAAACCCAACACACTGCCAACAACTTACCTGGTGCCAAAACTGAAACCCAGTCCAGCAGTGACATATAGATGCCCCAAATACCTGCTACAAACAACAAAGAGGTCCAAGTCACTGATGTTTAACATCACTTAACAGTTACAGAATAAATGATCCTTTTGGCTGGTTTCCAGAGTCTAGATTTGTTTGTCAACTGCTGTTAGGTCAACAATGAACTTTAAAATAGAAAAGCAAACAGACAAAGAAAAAGCTGCAGGTTCTTCTCGGCATTTTTAATTATAAAAATAATCACACCAGTCATCTTTACCCCCCACCCCCCCCCCCCCCACACACACATAAAAAAAGAGGGAAAAAAGAAAGAAAAAGAAGTGCTTCTTTTAACCTGTATTGTACACCCCCAGTCCATAACATGCATGTAACATGTAAAAACTTTGATATTAACAGTTAGCGTATTTTGCGCTCCAGTGCGGTGGGTGGCCGGCTGGATGTCTTCTCAGGAAGCACCAGCTTCAGCTTCCTCCTTGGGGATGATCCTCCTTGCCCTGACAGGCACTCCTGCTGCAGCAGCGCAGCAGATGCAACTGCATCACCTGTGGAAGATACACTTTGTATGGACATACTGGGTGCAGAGACACCTGATATAGACGCATCTGCTGCCAGCATGTTGTCTCCTGACACCCCTGCTTTAAGTCCTTCAGTTGGAGCTACAACCCCAGCTGATACATTGACTGTCGAGCCAGCAGGTACATGTACAGTTTCTGTCTGACTATTACTGTTTGTCAGATTCTCCACAGTGGTCTCTGGTGTGGGTGCCTGAGGTGCCACCCCTTTGAAACCATCTACATTAGGAGATGCCTCAGAAGGGAGAGAGAGGTCCTTGGTCTGGGGTGTTTGAAATTCAGGAGGCAGCTGAAGTACTCCTTGAGGGCCTGGTCCCTGGGTTGTATCAGACTGTAGTCTTGCTATAAGGGGAGGGTTGTCAGGAGGCTTCTTGCTTTGGAGGAGCTGCCCAGATACAAGATTAACAGCTGGGTTTGCCGTTAAGGTCGAGGCACGTCCTGGAGGCTGGGAGGTATATAGTGCAGAGGTATGGATTAAATGTGAAGGGATGGCATGTTCAGAGCTAGCTAGAACAGAGGTAGATGGGGAAATTAGGCTCATCCCAGCTTGTCTGCTGAGGCTGTCTGGAGCACCACTTGGGGCCATGTTCATGTTGGGCCCAGTTAATGCTATGCTAGGAGAAACTGAATTACCTGAATAGCTATGGAACAGTGCATTAGATTCTGGGGCCATGGTGTTCAGTTGTGAGCCCACTAAGCCATGCAGGGAAAGGTTGGGAGGCTGCAAGGATAGCTTAGCACCCCCCAGAACCAATCCAGTTCCCTGATACTGAGTAGGCCCACCTTGCAAGTTTTGTCTCTGTCCAGTGGCATTAGCAGAGGCTGAATGGCCGGCAGTATTGGTGGTATTATCAAGTCCAGAGTTCTCTGGGTGTTCAGTCTCACCATCATCACCTTCTGTGCCTTTCTTACTGCCTTTTACTTTTTTGGAAGTTCTTGTACTTTTCTGACTTACTTCTTTTCTTTCTTCTTCATTCTCTTCCTCACTATCCGCAGTTGATCTTTTAGTCTTGGTAGATTTTCTGATTTTATCCCTGCTACCCTCAGTCTTTTTAACAGACTTCCCTTTCCCTCTCCTCTCTCCCCTTTCTTTTCCATCCTGCCTTTTATCTGTACTCTTCTTTGAGCTGCTTTTCTCTGAGTAGCCCTGCTCAGTTTTCCTCTTAGGATGGACTTTGCTTTTTCTTAGCGGGTTCAAGTTTAGTTTAACTTTCAGTGATCGGCTTGACTGGACTTTAGCTTTGTGTGTTCTCATTCTCTCTTTCTCCTTGTCTCTAGAGATCATCTTGTCCTCCTCCCTCTTCTCCTTGCTCTGATCTTTTCCTTTCTCCAGAGTTCTCAAACTCTCCAGATCGAATGTTACATTTCTTGTTCCTCTTCTCAAGTCTGTGTCCCTCACCATGTCAAAATGGTTGTGGTTAACATACCTTTCCCTGTCAACCTGTCTGAACTGAGGAGGGAGTCCATCAAACAGAGCAGAGTCTCTTATGTTGGTGTTAATCCTACCATGTCTCATGTTCTGCTCTTGTGCTCTGTATGTCCTGTGGCAGCTCTCGCAGTGTAAAGTCTCACGTCCATTGCTCTGAACTTCCAAGTCAGTCCGGTAGTTCTCTTCAATCTCTCCATAGGCAGCCAAGGTTTCAGGTCTTTGACTGAGTGTTTCTTTTTGTGGATGAGAGAAGGAGTTGTGGTTGCCATGAGAGAGAAGCTTGTTGGGAAAGTCCCTGCCCACGAGCTCCTGCTGAGTCCCAAGCCTCTTCTTTTCTTCCTCTGTCATCATCCTCACTCCCCTCTTCCTTATTTCATCCTCTGCATCCATCCCTCCACTTATCCTGTTGGTCCACCTCATTGGGTCTGGCCCCATCCCTCTCTGTCCTTTGGTTCTACAGTCCAGACACCAAAATTGGATGCCATTTTCATCAGGTCTGGATCTAAGCTGTTGACCATGGCCATTTGTCCTTACATCCAAGGTCATGAATTCCTTCTCCCAAGACTGGCTGCTATTTGCTTGCAAGAATGGGTCCTTTCTCTTCTCACTAATATCTATGTGATTGCGATGGTGATTTTCCATTGTGCTGCTTCCCTCATCTTCCTCTTTCTGTATTTTGCCTTCATTCAGTTTCTTCCTTAAAGACACTTGATAGATGATCAGGACGACCAGCAGGGTCAAGCAAATCCCACCTGTAGCACAGCAGGATAGGTAGGATTTCAAACTGTGATGTAATAAATGGGTATTCACAATGACCTTTAAAATTCTACCTTTAAGTGTTGTGTTGTATTTCTCACATTACAGATAAATTTAGATCAGACAGTTCAATTAACCCAGAATATTTCTCTCTAATATTTTCTAGTTCTAGTGTAGTTTTTCACACCAAGCATAAACATATTTATATACATATATATAACCCATTTTTGTAAATGTTTTGTTTGCTTAATTTGTACTACTGATCTAACCATGCTCTAATGTCAACCTGTTGCCTTACAATATATTCTTGTTTTATTGGTGCAATGTGAAATAGTTTGTTTCACTCATTCCATCACATAAAAATAAGAGCTGTATGCACTGTACAAGTTAAAACTTTTGACTACAAAAAATATAACTATTACACTGAATATTTCTTTAATATATATATATATATATATATATATATATATATATATATATATATATATATATATATATATATATATATATATATATATATATAAACCCTATGGGTATATGACTAAACATGTTGGTTTGAAAGACTGATGTTAATGATGAGATATTGTTTTAAGTGTTTTGAATCTTATTTTCTTCTTCAACTTTGTCTGATTAATCCACTAGTGACACCCTGGCACAGCACAGCATGAACCATCTTGTTATATACCATTCTCACCAATAAAGCAGGTGACTGCTGTGATGGCCAGATCTCGGGCATACAGTTGCGGCATCACACTGCCTCTTGTCTCAATCTGCACTGTAATGTTCTGATTCGGTGGAACACAGTTGGCCTCAGTCAGCTCCAGCACTGTGGTTACAGCTGGATTGTCAGCGCTCACACACACCATCCTACGACCATTATAGATAGTCTGAGAACAGCAGGTGGAAAGATTTCAGTCAACCAGTCTTGTACTGTTTATTTTTGTCCTTAAAATTATATATATGTATATATATATATATATATATATATATATATATATATATATATATATATATATATATATATATATATATATATATATATATATATATATATAGAGAGAGAGAGAGAGAGAGAGAGAGAGAGAGAGAGAGAGAGAGAGAGAGAGAGAGACTAGTAAACTGTTATAATTAAGTCTACCTTTCAAATTACTTATATCCATGTCATCAAACATATAAGTGATGCTGCTCTGGAAATGTGAACAGGTTGAATAAGAAATCCTTCACCTTGTCTGGTTGTTGCATGAAGGTGGACAGGAAGGCAGCCAGCTCTAGCAGCTGACAGGAACAGTTCCATAAGTTGCGATCGAGGTTGAGGTTTGTCAGCCAGTTGAGATAGGAAAAAGCCTCAGCAGGTGCAGAACTCAGATGGTTTCTGGAAAGATCTACACTCTGCAGGCTCATCAACCCACTGAAGCTGAGACCGTAAGACAAAAACATACTTGTACACATGATATTGGAGATTACTGAAACTCCTTTCAGAAAGTGATAGAAATATAGAGGCCATAAGAAAGAACTATGTAATATTCTAAAAATGCTAAAATTGTATGTACTTACCTGTCCCTATCGAGATGGTCTATCAAGTTATCTGACAGATCCAGACTCTCCAGATGTTTGAGATCATTCAGAGAGAAGGAATCAGAGTCCAAACTGGTGAGCAGGTTTCCCTCCAGTTTCAGGCTCCGCAGCGCTCTGCTACCTTTAAGCCAGCCAGCTCGGATCTGCACATCAACACAGAGAATGTCAGAGGAAAAAGCTCTGACTTTATGCAGGTCTCTAGAGTACCCAGAGCTATAATATATGCGGATGCATGTAGTTCTTTCACAAAATATATCAAAATATGGTCTGTTAGTAGTTAATAGAATAATCTTTCATTGAAATTGTGTGTATTTCAGATATTTTCCCAGATATTTCACTGGGATATAGCCCAGATATATTTTATGGGGAGATACCCACCACGCTGATGAGGTTGTGGCCTAGGGCGAGGACTTCCAGCTGGGTTAGATTGGTCAGAGCTCCCCCTTGTAGAGCTTGGCTGGTCAGGAGGTTGTGGTCCAGCAGTAAGGTGTGTAGGAACGGCAGGGTTCTGAAGGACTGTTCACTCAGCACTGAGATATGGTTGTGACTAAGAACTTTAAGACAGATAGACATATGTGTCATTGTTGCAAGACTTTAAATGCACAATGTGTCATTTCTGCCACTAGGGGTGTCTGGCACACCGGGCGGCGTGGTGGGCCGAGCTGCTGCTCAGCTGCTCAGAGCCGGCTGGAGGAGGGAGTCTGGTGCAGAGCCAGACCTTCTGGAGGAATAAACACCCAGAGTCACAGTAGATTCTGCTGTGATCCAGAGCTCTTTACTAATAGGAGGTGATCCTCAAGATTGCTTTCCAATTTTTGGGATAAAAAGATGGACAGCAATATTTATGAACTTTGTGATATTTCCTCCCCTAATAATATATTGTCAATGTTAAATCTTAATAATAAATATATATATATATATATATATATATATATATATATATATATATATATATATATATATATATATATATATATATATATATATATATTTATTATAGATGTCTAAATGTTAAATATTAAATCTAAATGTTAAATATTTAGTTTCACCTGTGACATTTAGATTTAACATTTATATTTACATTTAACATTTATATTTATATTTAACATTAAGATTCAAGATTGAATATTTAATATTCAATATTTAGATTTAGATTTAACATTTTCAACCCCTTAGTGGGTGTATCGAAAAAATTGGTGTAAAAAAACATGTAACAATCAGGGATGTACACATTTACACAGACACACAAACAAAAGTACTTCCTGACCTATAACTGTAATGTTGCTGAGATCAGAGAGTGAGGCAGGCTGGACTGCAGAGATGGAGCCTTCTGTTAGCAGCAAAGCCTGAGTTGTGCCTGGTGCGTCTGGTCTCACACACACACACAGACACACACACACACACACACACACACGAGGTCTACTATCTGTTACCTTTACCTCTACTTTTCTCAGTAATGCAGTAACATAAGAAGTAACTTTTTATGGCAGTTATCTTGTAACATACTGAGTTACTAAATAACAGATTGCTTAAATTACACAACTAATGCATTATATTACTTGTTATGGCAAAAATGTAATCCAATCACTCTATTGGACAACTTTGTTCTATCTTATTTCAGTCAGTGTGAGAGAAAATTACAGCAACATTATGTAGATGTCAAAAGCTGTGTGTGTGTGTGTGTGTGTGTGTGTGTGTGTGTGTGTGTGTGTGTGTGTGTGTGTGTGTGTGTGTGTGTGTGTGTTAAAAAAAAAGTTAGCCAGTTTGTTACAGATGACAGCCTCTTCAGAACAAACCACGCAGGAAGCAGGGCATGATGGGCCAGGGGACATACGCTGAGCTCTGATGACTGACAGCAGCAAAATCAGCAGGATACCTGCAGACAAATTCACATTTTATATTGGAAAAATATTGGAAATTAGCACACCAAAAAAAAAAAAACCCTTTTTGATGCCTGATATATTATGTTGTTAACCTCTATGGTTTCAACTTCCAGTACCTGTAGAAAGGCTACAGTTAATTTCAATGATGGTCTTAATTGTTTGTGCTGTGTATAGTACTTACTGGTCATGTTGTGTTACAGCAGAGGTAACATGGTGATGAGGGAGGATCTCTTCAGCAGGGCTGTAACCAGATACAGCTGCATCACTGACGTGATCATCATCTGTCCATCCAATCAAAATATTTAAATACAATATATCAAATACATTTTTAAAAGTACACTCTCATTAACTGTCTCATCTCTTCAGCTTGAATCTGAACTCTTCTTCACTTTGAGACCTGTGTTCTTGGACCAAAGTCTGTGAACCTCTCCATGAACACCAGTCATGTTATGTTTGTTCACTGTTCTGAGTTTAGAACAGTGATAAATGTGTTGGCAACCTGTGTGTGTGCGTGTGTGTGTTTGTGTGCACGTGTGTGTGTGTGTGTGTGTGTGTGTGTGTGTGTGTGTGTGTGTGTGTGTGTGTGTGTGTGTGTGTGTGTGGTGTCATTAGGGGAGGTGGAAGTCCCCAGAGGTTTCTAACTGATGATGACAGCAAGACAGTGTCATCTACATTGCTTTGAGATCATAATATATGTTTCTTATAATACACATACATATTTTCTGATTGCCCACACTAGGGATGTCACAGTATTGTGATATGCACAATAATGTGATCTTAAAAATTGACATTGTGGTAATAATACACATACTTTATGATAATATCGTGTGAAAAATCCAGCAAAGATTTGCTGAACCCAGCTCCTCCCTGGGGATCCCTAGGCATTCCCAGCCAGATGAAAGTTCTGGGTCTGCCCCGAGGTCACCTCAAGGTTGGATGTGCCTGGAAAACCTCCAGTCGGAGGCGTCCAGAAGGCACCCTGTTCAGATGCCCAGACCACCTCAAATGGTTCCTTTTGACGCGAAGGAGCAGTGGCCATACTCCGAGCTCCCTCTTAATGTCAGAGCTCATCACTCGATCTTTGAAGCTGAGCCTAGCGACCCTACGGAGCCTTTTGGATCGGCTTCCTCCTCACCATGATGGACGCAGCACAGCACACCACCTGTCCATATCACATTGCTCAAAAGTATGGAGTTGTTACTACTCCACCTCCCACACAGGTCTCCACCCTTGCCTGACAGACTGATAACTGATAACTTTTTTTCCTTCAAATTTTTATAGATATCGTGATAACATCGTGCTTATGAATTTGTTTGGCTGTTACAGTTGTCAGGCAGACAGGAACACAACTTCACTGCTTGGTTACAAGTTAGCCAGAAGCACTTGATAAACCTGTAGTATGTCAGCGTCTGTGTCTGGGTTTTTCTGCCCTACAGGAGTAAACATACTGCAGTGACAGATTTGGTAGTGCTGACTGTCTTCTTTGGTTTGTTTATTTATCACACATTTCTTCAGCATTATCAAGATTTGAGAGGGTATTTTTTTGTCTTTTTCTTCTCCATATTTTTTGTTTTGGTCCAATCCAAAAGTGATCTCACACCCAGTACGTCTGGTTCATTGCAGCCTGCTCCTGCCACCAGCATCACCTCATTTTCTTGCATCATCCTGCAAGCTTGTGACTGAACAGTTAATATTTTTAATAGAGGCGCACAGCTCCCCACAGCTGATTCAGGGCACTAAACTTGTTTTCCCTGCAATGCCACTGATATGCTTAATGCTTTCTCTCTGGCTTAAGTTTTCTGAACATCCGTACCTGAACAAAACAAATAGTTTTTAGAGATAATTTAAGAACCCATTACAAACTGCTTACCTGTCGAACAGAACCCAAAGGCCTCCGCTGCAGGAGACTGGTACACTCCACTCAGATATTAATCCACAAGAATGATCTGTAGCTTTCTGTTTACTGTTGGTCGTAGCTGCATCAGTAACTGGTTGCTACAGGGCTGTAGCAGATACTTTGTAAATGTGTGTCTAGCTTATGTTACCTGGACCTCCATGGAGCATGCTCAGTAGAGCCGGCTGTCACCTGAGAGGCACAGGTGTCGTTTCTCACTCAGTTTCCTGAGTCAGAAATGAGCCATTAACTGTATTTGTTCACTTTAACTCTTTAGCCCTAAATGTCAATATAATTAAATAGGACTGCCATGGGAAAAAAAAAAATCAAAAGATATATTTCATATGAATGTTTTATTGTGATTCATAATTTACAGTTAATAAAAATGGAATTCAGTTATTTTGCTTTCTTTGTTTTGGGGAGTCTCAGAATTTAAAGCATATTTAGAAGTTATAATACTAGTAATCATTGGGGTATGAGTGTAACAGTGTGATACAGTTTTGGAATTTACTTCAGGAATATCAGGAATTGAACTGCCCCACAGCATAATACTATTACCCCCACCATGCTGGACAGTAGGGGTGGTGTTCTTGGGGTTAAAGGTCTCGCTGTCTCTCTTCCAAACATTGATGCTCATTGTGACCAGACAACTCAGTTTTTGTTTCACCTGACCAGAGTTTTCCTCCAGAAGTCTGTCCATGTATTAAGTAGCAAACTTCCGTGGATGGTGCAGCGTCTGGAGTAATGGCTTCTTTCTTACACAGCAGCCTCTCAGTTAATGTTGATGCAAACCACACTTGACTGTGGACACTGACAGCTGTCTTCCACCAGCTCTCATTCAGTACAGACTTGCTTTTTAGAGATTTTAGGTTGACTCTTGACCATCCTGACCAGTTTTCTTCCAGCAGCAGGTGATATTTTGTATTTTCTCCCTGATACCCAGCAGATCTGGTCACATTTTTAGAAGACTCATGTATGTATGTGTGCCACTCATTCGGTCACAGAAAAATGAGAGCTGTAAAAAAAATCACTGGAACTTCAGTCTGCCATGATATGTAAGTGTAAGTCTATATACACTTTTGACCTTGAAAAGAAAGACCTAGTTTAGGTGTGTTGCAACTGAAACCAAATACCATTTTTTGCCCATCTAGATCACATACAATGCAAAGTATTTGTATAGCACAATTCAGACACAAGGCAACTCATGCCAGGCAATACAAATTCACGTCATTCATGGTGAAAACTTCCATTTTTAAGCTACTGCTCAGAGGTGAGCTGAGGGCTATCCCAGAAAGGAGGTTCAACAAACTCTGAACTCTGAGTTGACTTACCCTGTTGGGTTTTCAGTTCCAGAACAGCTGATCTGAGTCAGGTAGGTCGACTCTGAGTATGTTAACTCTGAGTTGAGCTCGTGCCTGATGACTAGTAAAAAGCCATAATCAATTGAACTCTGATACTTTGATTCACCATGACAACAGGGGAGAAAACAGGAGGCAGACATTTTCTGTGGGGGGGTAACACATGGCTTAAAATTAAATATAAAAACAGTCTCACGATGGCTCCTCACTTTGGTTTTATTTCACATATTAAGCAAAGTAAAAGTTTATTCAGTGGATATTTTAACTTGTAGTAGCTTTTCCCACCAACAGATAATGTTTAACACACATCTGTGTCTGAACATCCTGCGGAGTAGTTGAACATGAAGTGGTGTTCACCTCCACCTCCACCACGTCCGACAGAGGCTGAGGAGCTGATCCTGAGCCAGGTCGCTGGGTGACCAGAGGAGCTGATCCTGAGTCAGGTCGCTGGGTGACCAGAGGAGCTGATCCTGAGTCAGGTCGCTGGGTGACCAGAGGAGCTGATCCTGAGTCAGGTCGCTGGGTGACCAGAGGAGCTGATCCTGAGTCAGGTCGCTAGGTGACCAGAGGCTGAGGGCATCACTCACGCCCAGGAACCAACATTAGAGGCAGACACACACTTACTGTCTACAGATTGAACTAGAAGTCATTTCATCTTATACTCAATGCAGCAGCAAACTAGAAACACGGACTTTGAAATTACGTTGTTGGGAAAAATAAAATAGGCTCTGCTGATGGTTACTTGTGTAGTTATCTGTGGGAGATACAGAAAGAAAGCCAAATGAAATGTGAGTTATTTCTCTTTTTCTGGCTGCTGGAAGGTGATTGATTAACCTGTGAAGTGATTAAAAAAAACAAAAAAACAAACAAAAAAACAAACCAAGAGGATTGTTGAGATCTGAGAGCACGTCAGCGATGATGTGTAGCCTGATATTCGCTGTGCAGCTGGAGAATATAAATGACGGACTGATGAGAAGCGGTCTGCTGTTCGGTTCAGTCCTCGTCAGGGAGTGAGAGCTCATCTAAATAAATCTAAACTCTCCTCCTGGTGTAAAACTGTGAATTATTTCTGCTTCAACATAATCGGACTGAGAAGGAGAGGACAGCTGCTGCCAGACAGCTCCGTCAGACTCAGGGTTTGTTCAGGTAAACCTGCCAGCGAGCAGGTTAGGTTCACAGAGTAAGTTACCGCAGTAACAGACCCAGAGTTTCTAGAACTGAAAACTCAGTTTCTCTCATCTCAGGGTTAACAAACTCAGAGTTATCACAAAACCTGCTTTCTGGAATACCCCCCAGGCCTTGAGGAGAGTTGGGTGCAGAGCCAGATCTTGTTATGTCATGTTATTGTCCGTAGCTGCTTATCCCTTTCCATGGGGTCACGGGGTGTTGCTGCTGGAGCCAATCCCAGCCTTGTCTCAGGGCGAGGGCAGGGTACTACCTGGACAAGTCGCCAGCTCATCGCAGGGCCCTCACTGATGAGCAATGTGGGGTTCAGTATCTCGCTCTAGGACACTTCAACATGCAGCTCAGCCCTGCCTGGAGCCAGGAGTTTAACCAGCGACCTTCCGATCACTAGTCGACCTGCTCTACCCGCTGAGCTACAGCTGCCCTAGCCAGACCTTCTGGAAGAATAAATGCCCAGAGTCACATCATATTCTGCTCTAACTGCAGCTGTGTACTAATGGTAGGAAAGTTAGATTTTTAATTAAATCTTTGGAATTAAAAAGTGCATTTATTTTTACTCCCTTTTATCAAACTGACTGCAGCAGCTATCTCTATACACGTTGCACATACACAGTGCATATACATTTATGTAGTGTAATGCTGACTGGAGCTGGAATGTACTTTTCTTCATGAACAAAACCCTACAGAGAGGTGAAGGGAAAAGGACGAGAGAGAACCTGGTGAGCCAACACAGAACCTGTGGTGAGTGAATGCCTGGTTGAATATCAGAGGCATCTGCGTTGCGTTCAGCAGCTAAATGCCATTATTTTCTCAGGAGCTGACGAAGACCAAAACAGAGCTTAAAAGAAAGGGAACATATGACTTCCATTCATGAAGTGGCCAGAAACATAACTGTAAGCTAACACTCATGTTGCTCCGTGTCTGCTGGATGTAAATAAGCAGTTTTATTATTCCAACATACCAACTTAATAGAATGTTCTGCTGTCCCCACATTGGCCAAAAAGATCAATTAATCCAGCCTGAATTTTATGGTTTTTTATGCCTTCAGTTACTACAGTGAAAAGATTCAAGATCATTTTCAGTAATCATTTCAGCTTAATGTTAACCATTGTTTGATTGTTGCAAAAAGTCCAAAGATCCTACATGATGACCTTTGACCTTTGATATGATCACATCTTCACATGGTCAGAACTACCTTCCCAGCTGCTCCAGGACACTCAATGATGTCATGGTGGGCCTGGGCAGCCTTGTCGAGTGGGTACTGGGAACCGACGACTGGATGTAGCCAGCCTGATTCCATCCCAGCATAGAGCAGCGCTGCACACTCCTTCTTCTCCTCCTGAGAGACGACAACCAGAGATGTACATTTATTTTAAATAGCTAAGACATTATATCATGATTTGTTTTTCTTGGCTCCATGACAAAAATGTTTTGCTCCCGATCATTATGAATTATGATGTGATGACTGTGAGCATTGGCAGGGTCTTTCTTCAGGCAATATATGGAACAACCAACAAAAACTCTAATTCTTCTCAGTCGCACAGAGGTTTGGTGCATGAAGTGGTTCCATGTGAATCATCGAGTATGTGAAGGCTTTTAAAAATAAGAACAATCTAAACACTATGTGAATGTAAAACATGGCTTATGTTTGTACCGGTGTGCTGAAGAAGAGGACGACTCCCACGACGCGGCTCTCTTTAACCATGATGTCTCTGGGGTTGATCTCTATCGGGCCTCTACAGCCAACGATCTACAAACAAAGACAGATAAACGAGGAGTATATAAAAGTCTACAGGTATTGGCTACACTGGGGTCCAACTACTGCATGGAGCTATAAGCTTTAAGAAACAATTTAAGAGACAAGTGTAATACTGTCAGCACAGCACAGTGATTGGTTGCTGCACCACAGAGCAATAGAAATCTGGGGCCGTATTCACACAATATTCAGAAGCTAAAAATAACTGTTTATTTTCAGCGTTAGACTCCTAAAAAAAATCTTCACAATGCATGTTAGTGTTAAAGGTCATACTGACTGCAACACATCCTCCATAAGCCAACATCTGGAGGTCTTTGCTGAGGTTGACATTTGACAGCATCTCCACTATGACATCTATGCCTTTGCCCTCTGTGGCTTCCTGGAAAAAGACACACAGACACACACACGCACACCTTTGTAACCACATCTAAAACCATAAATAAGAATGAAGCAGTAAAGACGATTAAATTCTTGGTGAGCGTCATTCATGACTTCCTCTCCACCTGCTGCTCCTGTGGCGTGTGTGTGGGAATGTGTGTGTATACCATTATTTTGTCTGTGTAGTCCTCTTCTCTGTGATTAAAAGCCAGGTGAGCTCCACTTCGGAGAGCCAGCTTCATTCCCTCCGGTGTCCCTGCTGTCCCCAACACTTTGAGACCGAGCGCACGGGACAACTGGCACGCTGCCACACCAACCTAAACACACAGACACATGAGGTGCAGATCGCAGATGTAATCACAAAGAAAAAAGAAAGATGGGGGGAAAAAAAAGGCAGCGCACCCCTCCGCTGGCTCCATGGATGAGGACGGTCTGTCCAGCCTTAACTTGGGCTCTGCAAGACACATCACATCAGTTAAAACACAGTTTAGTCACAACATCAGTGAATAATTGGCATGCATGAAGTTAAGTCTCGTGTTGTTTTATAGTATTTATTCTGAACAAAATCTCATAAATACAATCTTTTTGTTAGTTGGTCTCTTAGTACTTCATGACTTCCCCACTAAGCACAGAGACCTTTTATAAAAATCTTTAAAAAAAGGTTCAGTATTTCCCTAAATACCCATATATTTTTTTCTGTGTATCCCTGCTGTCCATACTGTGCTTAATGAAATCCCCTCCCAGAGTGATTTCGATGTGAGTGATGGGGGGATTTAAAGAGTGCAGCTGTTGCACACCTTAGGGTCGACAGGTACGCAGTACACATGATATACGTAAAAAAAAATACTGCTCCCATCGCTGTAGACTTTAATGATGAAAAACATGACATTTCCACCTTACAGTTTTGTGGCATTAAAACAGTTTGTCTGCCACCGAGAGGGAGTGATCTTCACCTGTTTTTTGTTTTTGTTTAAACATGAGGCTTATCAGATCTTCACCTTACAGGTGTTCTGTTGGAACACCCAACTGCACACAAGAGCCCATCTTCTGCTGATGATTTTATGTTTTCCTGAAGAATTTGGAGATAATCCTCCCTCCTCATTATTCCATTTAGTTTCTTTAGAGCAGCAGATCCACTGGCAGCAAAACAGGCCCACAGCATACATACTACTGGCTCCATGCTGGACAGTAGGTGAGGTGTTCTTGGTGTTTAAGGCCTCACCTTCTCTCCTCCAAACACTGATGCTCATTGTGACCAAACAAGTTCATTTTTGTTCCATGTGACCACAGAGTTTTCCTCCAGGAGGTACTTTTATTTGTCCCTTTGATCGGTGGCAAACTTCAGTGGAACTTTAAGGCGCTGCTCCTGGAGCAGGAGCTTCTTTCTTACACAGCAGCCTTTCAGGCCATTTTAATGCAAACCACACTTGACTGTGGACACTGACAGCTGTTTGCCACCAGCTCTCATTCATTACAGACTTGCTTTTTAGTGATTTTAGGTTGACTCTTGACCATCCTGACCAGTTTTCTTCCAGCAGCAGGTGATATTTTGATGTTTCTTCCTGATCATGGCAGTGACACAACTGTGCCATGCACACACAAACAATTGGTTTAACAGTTGATCTTGGAACCGTTTAGTGCTTTGCAATGTTTCCAAGTGATTTTCCTGGCATGTTCAAATCAACAATGTGATCTTTCAGATTAATGCTGAGCTTCTTAGACTTTCCCACTGTAGTGTTTGTAGCTGAGTCTAATGGCTGTTTCAAATAAGGATATTTAAATTGGCCCAGAAAAGTCAGCAGCTGGTATCATTCAGAATCACTCAGAAGAAGTTAAGAGGCCATGCTCCAAAGAACATTTGATTCACACAACTTTCTGTGATCACCAAATTGATCGTTCAACTTACTGTGTGTACAGTTGTGTTCATAAGTTTACATACCCTGGCAGGATGTGTGATTTTTTTTGCCATTTTTCAGAGAATATGAATGATACCACAAAAAAATTTTCTTTCACTCATGGTTAGTGGTTGAGTGAAGCCATTTATTAACAGTTTTGTTTGCACTTTTCAAATCATAATGACAACAGAAACTACCCAAATGACCCTGATCAAAAGTTTACATACCCTGGAGGTTTTGGCCTGATAACATACACACAAGTTGACACACACAGGTTTAAATGGCTAATAAAGGTGTTCATCCTCACCTGTGATCTGTTAGCTCGTAGTCAGAGTGTGTGTATGAAAAGTCAGTGAGTTTCTGGGCTCCTGACAGACCCCTGCATGGTTCATCCTGGTGCTGGGCGGTATACCGGTTCACACTGAATAATGGTGTATATTTTCGTTATGATATTAATTTTTATTATCCTGCCATACCGGTGTATTTGATTACACAACGTTCGGAACGCTAGTGGCCATCTCAGTCTCTCACCTCACTATCATCGAGCCACTTTGTGGAGATCGTGCAGTTCATGCCAGACAGCCCAAGAATTTACAGGAACTAGAGGCCTTTCGGCAGGAAGAATGGGCAGCTTTACTATCTGAGAAAATAAGGTGCCTCATCTACAACTACCACAAAAGACTTCAAGCTGTCCCTGATGTTGAGGAGGGCAGAACATGGTAATAAGAAATAGGGTATGTAAACTTATGAACACAACTGTACACACAGTAACTTGAACCATCAATTTAGTGATTAGCTGGAGCACAACTGTATATTTCTGAGCCAGCAGATCTAGTCACATTTTCAGAAGACCTATAATAAATTCAGATTTGAACCAAATTTCAATAATTTCTTTTGTGACAATGCTGTATGAGTTCCTCTCGCTCCATCACAGAAAAATAAGAGCTGTAAAAATCATTGGAAGTGAAGACTGCACCGATACACATTTTCTTTACAAGTGAATTTAATCTTTTGATCCCGACTGCGCATTAAAAAAAAAGTGTGAATGCAGTCTCTGACCCAGATTCAGACCTGTGACACCTTCTCCTCCACCATGGTGGTCAGGGTTAGGGGTTAACCAAACTGTGGCAGTGTTGGGGTCTTACTTGTGAACCAAAGCTCTGTAGGCAGTGAAGTAGGGGATCCCTAATGCTGCACCCTGGGTGTAGTCTAAGGCAGCGGGTAGTTTGTGGACACAGTCATCGTCTGCTACAGTGTACTCTGCATAACCGCCACTGACGGTGGCTGTGGTGAACACACGGTCACCTGCCTGGAAAACACACACAGAATTACTTACACATTGAATTAATTACTTACATGCAGCAGTCTCCACTAGTTTACATAACAAGGCAGTTTCCCTTGCGTTAGGGTAATCATATTTCTTTAGTACCAAATTAATCCAGTGATAGTTGTCGGTACATCCATGTGTACAGTGCAAACAGGAAGTGATTATGCCAAATTCAACATACTTTTAATTTTGCCTATTTACCAAAATGTAGAGTAAATATAGTCTTAACTCACTATTGGGTCTCCCAAACACAACATGACATCCCAAGAAGCATTACTGGAACCACAGTTTCTAGAGATCACTCCTCCGATGCAAGATTAACCAAAATCATTACAATCAACTTCTCTCATGTTGCACTTTAAATATGTATTTGGTAAATGCAGGGTTTATTAGTCTGACCTTTACTGCAGTGACTCCTTCTCCAATAGTTTCCACCACTCCAGCTACGTCCGTGCCTGGTGTGTATGGCAGGGTGGGCTTGCGGGCATAAGTACCAGCCCGGATGTAGGTTTCAACAGGGTTCACTCCACAGGCATGGACACGGATCAACACCTACAGCAGAAAGAGACATGGATCTAGACTCAGCTTTGAAAGCCATCATGTAAAAACTAGATGCATGCATATGCAAAAGGGTATATAAAATGGAGATACTCTGGACGACATTACTCTAGCCTCCACCACCACTGTAAGGAATCTGAGAGTTATCTTTGACCAGAATTTATTTCCCACATAAAACAAGTTTCAAGGGGTGCCTTCTTCCACCTACGGAGCACTGCAAATATCACCAACATCCTGGCACAAAAGATGAAGAGAAATTAGTCCACGCTTTTGTTACCTTAAGGCTGGATTATCCTAATTACAGATTTATTGGGGATAAAACAGAAAGACTCTCCAGCTGATCCAGAATGCTGCAACACGTGTACTGAAAAAAAGAACTGGTATTAGAGATCATATTTCTCCCATATTAGCCTCGATGGAGAAACAAGCCTCAATGGAGAACACTGGCACTGGCTTCCTGTAAAAGTCAGAATACAATTTAAAACCCTCCTCCTCATGTACAAAGCCCTTAATGACAGGCTCCAGACTGCCACCAAATGGTCACCAAATGGTTTGCGACTAAATTTTACATTTTTTATTTCACTGGTACTTGGAAGGGATTAATCAAAGAATCTGGAATCTGGAATCACAGATGGCAGGCCAATGTGTGAGAGGGGCAGGGAATGGGGAATGGCACTGTAATTGGCTAATGTGTGGAGGGGGAGGGTCCTAAAGTTGTTCCGAATATGAAAGGAAAGGGTTTCACTTTAAGTGAACAAAGGCCAAACGAACTCTTGACGCTTACCCATGATTCCACCAGATACGTGTCCGCTGCGTTACAGCTCCACCATGCCAGCGGAGCCGTTTCACTGAAGTCTGCTGTGTCTCAATTCAGGGTCTGCATCCTTTGAGGTCTTCGAAGGCAACCTTGACCTTGTTAACTGCGTCAATTATTGTTAAATGGGACGGTCTAGCCTTTGAAGCATTTCCTGGTTGCGTCACTAGATGTTTTACCCTTGCGTCACAATTTCTGCTGCCCAGGCCCACGGAAGTGACGGTCTACGCCAGGGGTTCTCAACCTTTGCAAGCTGGGCCCCCTCAAAGCTGGTTCATTGCAGTTGCCCCCCCGCAAGATGCCATCAGGGTCCCATGAAGGAAGAAGAAGAAGAAGAGAAAAAAAAAAAAAAACAGCTGTCCAGAATTGCACGAAATGAAATAGTTGGGGGCGGGTCAGTAAGGTAACGCTGAGTGGCCTTGACGCCTGTCAGTCATGATGAGTCGTGTCTCGTCACCTCTCTGCTGTGTCTGCAGCTGAGCACTGTGGTGCGTCTCTCTCCCCGGGCTGGGAGAGTTATCATACCATAAAATACCAAATAATAGCCAGGCGTTTATTTGCTTCAATCACTTAACAGACCAGGTGGCAATTTGGGACAGGCGTTTAATTCCTTCCTCTCAAAAATCCGGGATGAAAATGTCACAAACTTCGCCAGCTTCTCGGTGAATTCTCTGGCATCCTTCTGCAAGTGAAGCTGCTGCGGCGGAGGAAACAATTCAGCCGACCACTCGCTGCAAACTCCTCATCTCTGCTGTCACTCACGGTGGCGTACATTTGTTTCTCCATCGCCCTGATTTCATTTTGATCACTAGCCTTCTTCCTCCTTCCAGCAGGCAGCCGGGCCCTGTTGCTGTCCTCCTCAGACGGACGCTGAAGCTCAGTTTGATTTTTCATCAATCTCTCACTCTCTTCTGGTTGACAGTGAAACGTCTAGCGGCTGCTTCTCCTGAGTTTTCCTCTGCATATCTTATGACAGAAAGTTTGAATTACTTTTTTTTTTTCTGCACCGGAGCCATGGCGATCATCAATGTGATACTGACTGACAGAAAGCAAGAACAATACGGGAAAAGGCGGTTGAGAACCATTGGTCTACGTCACGAGATGTCGCCATTTTTTTTTGGATGCGCAAAGAATCTTGGGATATGTGAGGCCACTAAGGATAGTAGCGGTGCATCCTCCAAACTGAGGGAAAAGAAGGAGCGTTTGTGGGCTGCATTTGGAGGAGCCTTCGAACTGGGACAGCATTTGCGTGGCGTTGTGACATAACTGGCCTTCAAATGCTCCTCCAAAGGATGCAGACCCTGAACTGAGACACAGCAAGTGTGTTAACTTCCACCACGGCTGCTGTGCTGCATCTATGAAGTCTACAACGCAGCAATTCAGTTGCACTGAGCAGACAGGAAGTCACACACTGACATAAAAATACAACATCCAGTTACTTTTCAAAATAAAATACTACATGTGGACGCCAGTACACAAATCTCAAAAAAAAGAGACAAATACAAGCTCTTCTAATAATCCTTTGGTCACACACACACACACACACACAATAGAAAGTGGTGTGTCTTATTTGACCCACTTAGGAGCACAATCTGATGCTGGTTTGGAGTCAAATGGGGCACATTACATGGAAGCTATTGAGAAAAAAAAAATCATAATTTCTACATATTAATATTCATATATAACAGAGGAAGCACTACAGTGCAACAAAAAAAAGAAAAAAAAAAAAAAAAGAAAAAAACGGGAAGTCTTATTTGCCCAGTTTAGTAATACAATGTGCTGCTGGTTTGGAGTCACTGGGTCACATAACATGGAAGATATTGAAAAAACAGCAGTTGAATTGTATTAATATATTAATGCTAAGTAATTTAATGACGGTCCCTTAATCAGTCTCCGGTGATTCGGTGCGAGGCCCTGGAGGTGAGTTAACCGTCCTGCTGCTGCTCACACTGGGGGAACCTCAGTACAGTCCCGGCTGGACCCGAGGGAATATACCAACCTGAAACTAACTTCACCCCAGTTGATTGGTCAAGGTTAACAAGTGAAACACTGTTCGATGTATGTAAAGCCTGTGATCACTGACACCTGGAAGTTCTGCAGCAAACGTGCTCAGGTTTAAAGTTTAAAGCATGATTGCACAATGTAAAGTGACACATTTTGATCAACTTCATCAGACTGCGTCCCACTTGTGTCTCACCTGTCTGTGTCCAGGCTGCGGGACAGTCACATCTGAGCACAGTGTGAGTACTGACGGCCCTCCGAACTCAGCCACTCTGACGGCTCTCATCAGCCTGCTGGCCGACATGTCTGACGGCCAGTGTCAGCTCAGAGCTGCGGCCCTCTCTTCTTCTCCGCGCTTTAATGGCGATTGGCACACAATTAATTGGTACATTACCGCCACCAGCTGGGTTGGAGTTTGGATCAGAACCTCTATGTGTAATATTAAACACGAAAAGAAAGAAAGAAAGAAAGAAAGAAAGAAAGAAAACCAAATAAAAAAAAAGTATATTCTCTCAGTTCTGTTGGTTACTCTGAGGCACTGAAGGATCTGATAACACTCACTTCTTGAGTTATGTTGTAGAATGTCTATGAGGTTAAAGTGTCTTCTCTCCTCCTCATGTCCACCACATGCTCTCCTGCTGGTCCTCAGACACAGTAGTCAGTATTTGTACTATTTATTTTGCATATTGAACTGTTCAGTCCAATGTGACCAAGTGTAAGTCTGAATATGACGGGCTGATGCTTCCTGCTCCCTCCTGTACTCCTCACTCCTCCTACTTCTGCCCTCAGATCAGCAATGGTTGCCGCTTTTTATTTTTATTTATTTATTTATTTATTTATTTTAAGTTTTGTGGAGTGTGATGGAGTGAAACTACAGCTGTCTGATCAGGTTGAAATCATTATGACACTAGATTAGAGCAATGTCTTTTCATATCCATATTTATCGAGATATAACAAATGTAGGCAAGGTCACATGAAATATTAAAATTTGTGTTTAACGAAATGAATTGTGTTGCACAAAAGTCAGTTGCTAACTTTGTTATTTTGTAACTTGACAGTTTCCCAGCTTGCTTAGACTAATTAATTTGGACAGTGGACATTTGTAGGGGATAACACTGTAAGACAACAATTAGTATTTCAATCAATTTGTCAGTTGAAAGAAAATCAGTATTGGTAGGATGTTAATAATCCTCTTTCAGTCTGTTGTCAAGCAAAACGTCAACATTTCATTCCAGCCTCTGAAATGTGAACATCCACTGCTTTTCTTTGTCACTTATGACATTAAATGAAGAGTCTTGAATCTGGACTGTTGTCTGGACAACAGAACTCATCTTAAAACTGTAAAACTGTTAGTTACACTTTCCCCCCTGAAATTCTATTGTCCATACAACTGATTTATTAAATACTTATCAAATTGATAAACGCACAATTGCTACAATTCTAGATATCATCTGGCCAAAAACTTAATTCAGTATCTTATCCAGGTCCCAGCAGTCTGTTATGCAGGAGGTTTTGCCACCTTTCCTTCCATCACTGATTGATAAAACTCTTCACGTCTGTCTTGCTGAAGCTAACTGTTCAGTCACTCTTAAGTCTTTCTGTAGCATTCATTACAATCTCATCTCGTTTCAGCTGACAGTGATATGAGCTGGTATCCATACAGACATTACTTTCAGGAACACCGTTTTCATTCTGTACTGTGGATCAGCGCCCCTGCTGGACCGAGTTAACTATTTGCCCTGTTTGAAAAAGAAAACTCTCAGAGTAGAAACAAGTCTCGTTTGGCACGTTTCAAATGAAACATGTCTAACGTTACGTCTCTTTAACGTTACTGCTAAAGACATCTAAACAGAGGTCTGAAGCTCTACATCATTCTGTGTTTTAACAGCTTTAACAGCTTTATGTTTCCTTGATTTAAATGTAATAACAACACTCATTAAATATTTTTGACTCACTCATTAATTCTTATTTATTCGTATAATTTGCTATGTTCGGTTGTCAGTGTTATTTAGAAACGTTGGTCACTGTTATATCGACAGTAAATATGTGCGCAAAAAAGTACAGTTGATGGATCGATTTAAATCGACGGTGTAGCAGATCGAGTACTTTGGCCTGAAGACAACCTGACGCAACATCCGCTTCTGCGTCCTCGACTTGTACCCGACACAGTGGAAGTGTGTGTGTCTGGATCAGCGCTGACGACCGACAAGGCGGAAGCAGGAAGACAGGACGTGACAGCGGAGGTTTGCCAGTCAACACAGCGTCTCTGCAGTCTGCCTCTCTGCCAGCACTCTCATGTTGAATAATGGTGTCACTACACCGAGAAACTGTTAATATTAGTCTTCCCTCCGTGTCAGAGGAGCTCCCATATGCTTAATTCAAACAGCGAGAGACAAGGACATAAGGTTACACCAGCCCGGTGTCTCTCACTGTGTTGAGGGAAAATGGCATCAAGAAGCAGATATGTGCTGCAGAGAGTGTTGAGAGGACTCAGCGCTCACACTGCCTGCTACCACAGCTCGGTTCTCCGCTCCTGGCAAAGACGCCCTCTGTGGAAACCTCAGGTCAGACACCTGAGCTGCTCAGACACACTCTGCCTCTCTGACCCTCCCACCACAGGTACTGTAAAGGTTACCAGCTGTGTCAGCGATCATGACTGAATTCACTGATTGTGCCTCTGGACAGGATGTGCACACATAAAAATGAATGTGTTTCCTTGAAGTCCACCCAAGAAGTCCTGGAAGAGAATCATTGTTATTCATTTGTTTTTACCTTCATCCAGTTGTGTATTCACAGTGAATTTACAACCAACAGCTCCATATGCTCACCATTATTATCCACTGAAGCAAATCATCATCACTTATTAGCAGAATGAATGTGTGTATAAAGCAGACTGCAGGTGTGGTATTACAGTTTGATTTGCAGTAATGATAAAGGGTCATTAGGTCACTGAAGTGAACAACAGAACTGTTTCACCGTGTTACTAATCACATTAACAATGGTTGCCACAGGAAGTCCTGACTTTTATTTCTAACAGTTTTACAAAGTGATGGAGTGAAACTAAAGTTTTCTGATAAGGTTGAACAAAGAAGAAGTAATCTTAAAACATAACTTTGAGCTCTGGGTTATTGTGATGAACACTTTTCTTTCCTTTTTCTTTTGAGATATTCTATATACCAAACAATGAATTTAATAAGTAATCATCAAATTAATAGGTAATAAAAATGATTATTAGTTGCAGCCCTAAACGCCATATAAGTATTACAATTCCAGTTATCATCTGGCCATAATCCTAATTGTGTATCTCTTCCAGGTCCCAGCAGTCTGTCACTCAGGAGTCACACCTGTGGTGAACTGACATTACATCATTTGGGAGAGAAAGTCACCTTGTGTGGCTGGGTCCAATACCTCAGGTATTACACTCTTACTGCTGTGTACATACTGAGAACAGTAACCACGTTTGAAATATCAAAAGAAGTATCTGAAGCTATGTTACATATTGACTTCCACCACTGTTGGCTCCTGATAGCAATGAGAGGTAACAGTTACCAGACTACAGTCTACAGCCATGCACCTGTGGTAGGTTGGGTACAGCTGGGGCTGATGGGAAGGTCATTAGTTTGCAAGTATTTGGTCATAAACTAAAGTAATCGACAAATGACATTTAGTCTTAAAAGCCATGGCTGTCAACTAATTGGCACAAGAGGAGATGAACCTATGAATGTAAAAAAACAAAAAAAAAAACCCCACCACATCAAATTGCAGTGTTCTTGATATTCTTGAGATATTTGAGTCTGGATTAAAGTGATTGACAGACTGATAGGCGTTGCTATCATCACTGCCAGATCCAGTGATGTCAGAGAACTCACTGCTCTAGGATCACATTTAATTCTACACATCATGTGAACTCTTTTATTTCTCTCCTCAATGCAACAATTCAGCAAGCGATGAGACGACAAAGTGTGGAGTTACATTTTCTGGGTCTCGTTTTTTGGCAAGCGGAGCTCCAGAACTCCCACAGCTGCTTGTTTTGCTCCCACTGGGCCTCAAATAGAATATATGTCTCTGTCTACAACAGACAGGACCTGTTTGTCATCCTGCGAGATTTCAGCGGCCAGACGCAAATTCTCATTCCTCAGGAAGAGGTAAGGATGAAGACATATCAAATACTATGATATGATTACAACAGATGGTAAAGACAGTAAATGAGAATAGTGATATGTCTTAATAATGACGAGAGGGAATTTACTGAAGTAAACATGAGGAAGACAAGGAACTGAGGCTTGTGCTTGAGTTGTGTTAAGAGACAGAAGATGGCAGCTGTGTTCTATTTGAATTTAACAGATTTCTTTCTGTTTTAAGTCTGCCAGTCATTTGAAAGCAGTGCTGTGTAATCTCGCCGTGGAGTCCGTCATCAAGGTAACAGGAACAGTCATACGACGACCAGTGGGACAGGAGAACAAGGTTAGTGTGTAGCATTGGATTGTGACTGGCTGTCAAAATGTCTTCTTATTCCCATGAGGACAGTCACCACTGCTAAACCATAAAGACACACCTGGACACAGTGAGGAAACGCACTTGTTACAGCAGCTCAAGATGCAAAAAGTACAGGAAAAAGAATTAGCCAAACATGCTCAAAGTTGAATGGAAAACAAATAGAAGAATAAGATATTTACAAAAAACAACATGTATATACACAGGAGATACACATAACAGTGTGTAGTGATTGGTTTTCATTCAGACATTGTGATTCTTCAATATGAAATGTGTCTCAAAAACAGTAGCAAAACATTGCACATCTTGACAGAAAACATACAACAAACAACCAGAAAGATGCTGGAAAGCGCTGAAGAACAAACACGATCTCATTGACTGGACTGTTTTTAATGGTTCTTATATGTGCAGAGTCAGTTTGGCTCCCAAGCAACGATTTAAAGGGGCTGTAGATCAAAGACAACATGTCACTGATTCCTTGGAAGAGAAAGTGCTGTTCATACACCAGGAGTCAAACCTGGGCCACCTGGGTGAAAAGCAGGCATCCTAACCACTAGACCACATGGAATAAACAGAGGACCTTTTTTGCAGTAGGCATTTAGAGTGCTCCATGTTCTCCTTCTGCTGTGTCCACACCAACAGGGGATGGCAACAGGAGAGATAGAAATCCTGGCCGAGGATTTGGAGGTTTTCAACCTGTGCCGGAAGTTGCCCTTTGAAGTGAAAGACTTTGTCAAAGTAAGAAGAAACACACTGTTACCTGTATGTGCACTATTGTACAAATGCTCAAGTGATTGAGCAGTAACATTGTCTTTGATAAATTTGAATCATTTCATTGTTTAATTGTACAGAAATCTGAAATATTGCGGATGCAGTATCGCTACCTGGACCTGAGGTCAGCTCAGATGCAGAGGAACCTCAGACTGAGGTCTCAGCTGGTGATGAAGATGAGAGAATACCTATGTAATGTGCACGGTATGGATGAATTCCTCTGTTCAGTTCATCTTTTGCTGGACTGTGGTGATCGTCCTGAGCCGAGAGACACTGTCACTGTCACACACAGACTCACATTCACACTTCCATGCATACTGCCACTGTTGAGTCTTGTTGAGTTTGATTGGAATTAGACGAAATCGAGGAAAAACCATGCAAATAAGACACAAAGAGTGCAGGAAACATTTTTGAATCTAGATCTGTATTGATGAAGCGTGACTTAACCCACCTGATTCTGTTTTGTTCTTTCTTCTATGCAGGTTTTGTCGATGTGGAAACTCCCACCTTGTTTAAAAGAACACCAGGGGTAAGGAGGTCCTTTATCTGTGAATGATTTCATCTTACAAACAATGTATCTCCAAGGTGCTGAATTACCAGTTTGATGGTAATAGACTGTCAAAAATACCAAATCAACCACACTAAATGTAGTCTCCATCTTACTCTGAAGGTCACACTGTAAGAGCTGATGTCATTGTTGTAAAATGGTGGTGACCTAAATTTGGCTCAATACTCCCAAAGGCACAACACATATGACATTTAATATTATCCAAGAAAGCATTCTTTTTTATACAGATAGACACGTATAGTGCCATGACTTTGTTCCTTCTTGTTTCAGGGAGCTCAAGAGTTTGTGGTTCCATCCAGAGAGCCGGGCAGGTTTTACTCTCTGCCTCAGAGCCCACAGCAATTTAAACAGCTCCTGATGGTGGCGGGTATAGACCGGTGAGGGAAGGCTGCAGCAGAGGATTAGTGAATAATGTGTTTTTTTATATCAGTGATCTGACATGACATAATCTTTTTCATCTGTGAGGGGTGCACATGCACAGAACCAGCCAGGCAGCTGAATATGTTTAGACCCCACTGAAGCCACAAACAGTGATGCATTTTTTATTATCTTTAAGTTCATTTTCACCCTCATGCTCAGCATCGACTGTGTCATTTGTTGCTTCTAAATTCAACTTTTTATTTTAAAGTGGAAAAATTGTTACTACAACAGTGTAAATATACTGTTACAACTAAAAGTCCTCACTTACAGAGAGTAGCGGTACAGAGAAGTATCAAAACTAAAAGTATTCATGATACAGAATCACTGCTTCTGTACATTTTATATTGATATATTATGGTCTGTAACTAACGGTTATTTTCATCAAAGATGAATCTATAGCTTAGTGATTAATCATTCAGACTCAATACTGAACAATGAAAGATTCTCCACCAAACAGACACAGAATTCACAACAGGTTGGAACTAGAAGTTTGGTGTTGATTGTTTTGTGACGATCCATTAATCAATTAATCATTAACCATTAATGTTTTATTGATGCTTGAATGTACAAGCAGCGTTTCAGTGTGAGCATTTTAAGTGTCTAGTTGTAGTCAGTACCAGAAACCTGATCTGTGGTAGTGTGTGTAGCAGTGAGTCATTCTAACAATAGATAGACTCTTTCAATAGATATGGCACTGGCAGTCAGTAACCAGGAGCTAACTGCCATCATGTATCAACATTTGGAAGAAAGAATAGATTTAGATGATTGGCAGATTAGAGTGAGGAGTTATTTTGGATATAGCCTTTATGTTTGAATATGTTCACGCTGCAGCCGACTGTTCATAACCCCGACCTGAGACAGGTCCAGTGTTTTGTTGATTATTCACCAGCTTCAGCCAGTAGCCAAGAAGCATGTCGTGGTCATCAGTCTTTGTCTTCATCCATTGTTGCAGGTACTTCCAGATGGCCCGATGCTACCGAGATGAAGGCTCCAAACCAGACAGGCAGCCCGAGTTCACCCAGGTAGGAAGCTGGATAGGACAAAAACGCACACACACAGGTTTACTGCTGTCACTGCAGTCTGCCCTAAAGACTCTCATACTCTCCCCCATGTTATGAGTGGTGAATTAATCAAATCTGCTCAAAGAATAGAGTAGGTAAATATTTGTTCCTGTATTCACATTCACCTATGGGTGAAAATCAAAAAATCCTGAGCACAAGATTGTATGAGAATATGTTCCAAAGAGATTGCAGAACTTGTCTGGACACCATTTTTCACTATGAAGTCATTTAATGATTTTATATCCTGTCCCTTTGGCCTAAGTGGGGATTTATGTGTTTTGTCTTGTTTTGAACCAGTTCCCCTTTGTCCCGGTGTTAACATAGATTTAAGTAGTTGGTCTACAGTCCTGATCTTTGTCCTCTCTTTATCTCTTCCAGGTAGACATAGAAATGTCTTTTGTGGACGCAGCAGGTATCATGTCCCTGGTGGAGGGTTTGTTACAGTACTCCTGGCCTGCAGAGAAAGGCCCCATCACGGTTCCTTTCCAAACCATGACGTATGAAGGGGCCATGAGGGACTACGGTGTGGACAAGCCTGATACCAGGTTCAACATGAAGGTGGGTGATTGTGGGTTACTGGAGGAAAACCCGGAGCAGCACACTGATTATGACCCAAACTGTTTGGCTTTGACTGTTGACTCAAAACTACAAAATCATTTCCGTTCAAGGCAAAACATTTTATCCTCTTGTTATCATCTGTTCTTATCTGTCTGTCTTTCCAGCTGATCGATGTCAGTGAGGTATTCCTATCCACCGAAATTGACTTCCTCAGATCAGTTCTCAGTCAACCAGAAGGCTCCGTTCAAGCAATCAAAGTCACCAGTGCAGCGGTAAGAACAAAACTGTTTCCTGTTGAAAGAAAACCATCATAACAGACTGAACATACATGACCATGTACCAATAAAACAAAAAGCTTTTTCACATCAAACAAACTTATGGTTAGTAAGTGGCAGGTCAGCTGATATCTACATTTGTCATCCTCGATCGTTGTTGACCCCTCCAGAGCTGTCTGTCTCAAATAAGATGTCTCTGTCTGTGTTTTACTACAGAAATTATTCACTGGGAAAGATTTGGAAAAGCTGAAACAAACAGCTAAGACTTGCTTTGGTCAGGTAGGTTTATCTTTGCTCTTCATCTGTATCCTTACATTCACGTCTTGTATTGTCTTGTAATTGTAAAATGTAGTCAACATTTCGTGTTTGGTCAGTTTCTTGTTGTTTTGTACTATATATTTGTAATGGAATTGGTACGTGCTGAGTTTTTTGTGTGTATAAATGTATAAACCACTAGTGATGCAATCCACTGTAGTAGTCCTTCACAAAAAGACATTATGAAGCTTTCAAAGTCAAATTGCCTGAACATATGGCTTTAAACCATATGTATTCCTTTATAATATTGAACATTCATGACTTAATAAGCATCTGTCAAAGTTACAAACCATCTTCAGGTATTATTTATTAAGACTTCACACCCCTAAAACCCTTTTTTTTTCAGCGGGATTGTGTATGTGTAGAATTTACTGACAGTGACTAAACAGAACAACAGCTCCAAATGTTGAAAAAAAACTAAATGCAGTGATGGTTGTGGTAGCTGTGATGGTGGCACTAAATGAAGTCAGAGGGTCACCAAACATTGTCAGATCCACTATGGGCAGAGCAAGGGTACCTGTGCCAAATTTAATAGCAGTCCATCCGGTAGCTGTTGCGACATTTTGGCCCAAAATACAAAGATAAAGCTAATGGTGGCACAAGATGTTACAAGGTACGTCTTCAGGGAAAAATGAACGTCTGTGCAAAACGTTGTGGCCACCCATCCTGTTGTTACTGAAATAGTTCTGTCTGGACTAAAGTGGACCGAAGTGATATTGCAGTCCTTAGAGCCATGTGTTCATCATCAGTCTTCATGTACATGAAGGTGACGTGCCAAATACAGTTCAATATCACTGCCACAAGATACCATGTCAAAAATTCTATAGAGGGGAACCAACATCTCTCTGACACATCAGAAACAAAAACTTTTAACGCGTAGCTGTGGTGATTGAGTGACTGAGTTTTGTACAGAATTGTTTTGCTGTATTTTTATTGTGCCTCTTCTTCGTGTGAATGCTTTGACTCAAGGAGGTCAGCGTGGTGTTGGTCAAACAAGACGGGACGCTGAAGTCTCCGCTGAAGAAGCTGCTTTCTGTCTCAGCTGCAGATGAGCTGCTGAAGAGGACTGGAGCCAAACCAGGAGACCTGCTGCTGCTGGCAGCCGGTCCACTCCACACTGTGGTGAGAGACTCACTGACTGATGAAGGGAAAAGTTGCACAATACGGCAAGCAAAGCACTCATGTCATTGACACTTTTACCTGTGTATTTGTGTGTACAAGTGCTTATGAATGTGGAGGCATGTGTACATGTAACATTGGGTTTTGCTGTTTCCACTGACTGAATATCATGTGAATATACTGTATGTAAACTCTCTTCTTCTGTCCATCCACCCTACCCTTTCACTACACCCATGCTTTGCTCTCAGCGCCCATTGCTGGGTAATCTCAGATTACAGTGTGCAGAGCTCTTGGAGTTTCATGGCATCTCAGTCCGCAGCCCTTCAGCATTTCACTTCCTGTGGGTTGTGGACTTCCCTCTGTTCTTGCCAAGTGAACAGGAGCCAGGGCAGCTGGAGTCTGCCCATCATCCATTTACTGCTCCTCTGCCAGAGGACACACAGTTATTATACACAGAGCCACACAAGGTAGCTGTGTACATTCACTCAAAATCAGTTCCATGCTGTCCTTTTTTTATTCATTATTTTGGATATTTAGAAATAATCGTACATCATGTGAGATCCTTAAGAGCCGAGTGTTCCATCATTCCCAGGTACGTGGGCAGCACTACGACCTGGTGTTGAATGGTTGTGAGATTGGAGGAGGCTCCATCCGCATCCACAAGGCCTCAGAACAGCTTCATGTTTTAAAGAATATCCTCAAGGTCAGTCATTGTTTATTTTGCCAGTGTGAAGCCTACCTTTGGAAATGGACTGAAGCAATTACCAGTCATAACTGTTTTTGATATGTGTCCTGCAGGAGGATCCCAATCTTCTCTCTCACCTGCTGGAGGCTCTAGATTCAGGTGCACCACCACATGGAGGCATTGCTCTCGGTGAGGTTAACTCTGCACCTGAACACAGCACGCTTTACCCAACAACAAAGAAACATACACATCAAATTAGACACATTTATATGTTTAATGGGGGTGATATCCCACAGTCAGCTGCGGATCATATGTGTAGAGTGTAGGTCTACAAAGCTGTGACAGTTTGCAGTCAAGAACCTGACCACTTCCACTCAGCTGCACGTGGGCTGTCAGTCCAAACTCAGTTTGGCTCCCAGTTTTACACAAACGCCCTTATTCAAAAGGTTTTCTTTTAATCCAATTACATATTTTTGTGATGTATGTGTGTTTCTTTTTCTACAAACAACAACAAACAGCTCAACACACAAGAGGAAGGAAACACTCAGAACAAAACATGATTATCTCGTGCCAGATGCTTTAGAGGGTTGTTTGCCACAATAAAAAGACAGTCTTCCTAGCAGCATATGCAAGGATATCATACAGTCTGTAATGTCACTTTTAATGACAGTTGTGTTGTTGCAGCCCTATCACCTTTCAGCTAACTATATGACCCCTGCTTCTTTTCAAATAGCAAGTTAAACTGCTGGTACCAAATTTTACCATTTAGCTCCAGATAGCTAGAATAACAACTAAGTTAAGATATTCTGATTCAGCTTAAGTACAGGCTGACAAGCTAGATTTAGGTTGAAGTTTAGCTAAACAAGGCTGCTCATGCTATATCCGTATCAGGTTTTCTAGCTAGGTCAGCTTGTTAGCTTGGATTATTATTCAGCATCAAATGAAGCACCAGTGTTAGCAGTGTGAGTTAGCTCCCGTTGGCTTCAGGGACATTTTTAGTTTATCTTAATAGAGTTGTGAGCAGATAGATAGTTGATTCAGAGTGACTTTCACATTGTTGTCACACAAGCCAACATTTGTTAACTGGCTAAATATGGTAGCAGTTGAGCAGCTTGCTAGCTTAACATGCAGAGGACGTGTGATATCCCATATGGTTGTAGTGCAACTTACAGTAGATATGGAAAACTGGAATTTGATATCAGGTTTAAAGTGGCAGTGTTGTATTCAGCAAAGCATACAGAAAACGACATGATATATTTAATACCCACTACTAAAACAAAAAAACAATTCATAATCTAAAAGGTGTAAATGGTGATAAAGTAATCAGATTACTCTTTCTTTAGGTTTGGACCGGCTGGTCTCCATCATGGTTGGAGCTCCTAGCATCCGGGACGTAATTGCCTTCCCCAAGTCCTCCCGGGGCACCGACCTCATGAGCTGTGCCCCCAGCCTGGTGTCTGAGGAGGAGCTGAAGCATTACCATATCTCTGTTAAATGGCCAGCAGGTTGTGGACAAAATGAAGAGGGGAAGTAAAGAGGCAAAGGCAGAAGAGATTAACAGGCATCAGATGAAGAAGTGAGGTTTTCCCAGATCTCTGTAACCCACACAACAGAGGAAAGGGTGTGGGGAGATGGAGACGGAGATGAGCAGACATTTAACAGGCTGCGTGGAGACTGAAGCCTATAAAGATGTCTGTCAACTGGCGAAAGATATGTGGAGGAGGCGATGTTGTGGCTGCATCTCAGAACGGCAACTCTGAATGAAAGAGAAATATGAACATGCCTTCAGTATGGAAATCTCAAACACTGGCTGTTTGAACCAAGAAGAAAAGCTTACAACCAAGACTCTCCGATAACAATCAACACTTAAGGTTTATAGATACTGAATATCTGTTATGCCTTGATTGATGTGATTAAAATAATCCTACTATAGAAACGTATCAGGAAATGATTAACAATTCTCTCTGTTCGGAGTGAAACTTATGGACTCCATTGACTCTAAAGAGCTGCTTATTTTGTACTGGTTTGTGTTATATAATGTTCGTTATGTGGTTTTAGAGTGTTGAACCTTAATAAAAACAAAACTTGAAAGAAATCCTTCAATGTCTTCGAAATGTTTTCCACTTAAAGCACACGGGAGGGTATGG